>NC_142621.1:20321136-20624166 GCF_059453375.1 Lepisosteus platostomus | reverse complement strand
GTACTGCTTAATCTCCTTGATCTGGCGTTTTTACAGACCGTGCTGCATCGGATTAATTTGGTCACCCCAAACAGATGTGCAGTCAGGTGTAACATTAAAAGTACATCCAAAATAGCTTTACAAGTAAATACATTCTATATATTTGTTATACAATATATGTCATTCAACATATTACCAACATCTTTAGTGACAGATATTGTCTTGGGCTGGACTGCTGTAACACATCAATTTCCCTACGGGATTAATAAAGTATTATCTATCTATAGGTCTGACACCTAAATCACATTTTTCCAACATCAAAAACAAAATATTAGGTAAAACGAGCCACCTAATTTCAGCTCACTCTCACTTCAATTATGTTTTACAAAACAGAAAAACGATTTCAGAACTTTTAATCTGTCTGTGAAAACTGGGTAACTATTTCTGTAAAATGATTGACAACTTCTTAAAAATGAAAGACCGAAATATAAGAACAGCTTCGGTTTGCATCTTTTGTTGTTTCCATTTAAATCAGGAATGTTTTGACTTTTCATTTTTTGTTCCACGTGTTTTGACTTTTCATCTATCCGAAGGTTAGCAATGTATTTATTGCACATTTGTTCTGTGACAGTGACGACACCAAAAAGCATGTACTGTACATTTTATGTGGATATCCCATGTAGTAAAACGTAAAGCTAAAATACTTAACTATGCGAAAGGGTGGTGTTCCTCAGTAATTTATTATTTTACATACCTTTAGATCATATAACATTTTAGCATACAATGCATATGCTAAAATAGATACGGAAAATGTCATTACGTACTTGAATTTCGTATACTAAACGCTAGAGCGCCCATTTCAATCAAACGAGGCTCAGAGATCGCTGACTGAGTGACACGACCAGCCAGCGAATTTCGTGCTGCTAGAGCTTGCTGTAACTTTGTCCTCGGAGAGAGCTTCCTGGAAAGTCACTTCCGGTCCCCGTGTTACCTGCGTCCCTCCTGCCCAGAATCTGTTGGCTACAGTTACGGCTACTGGATGCACGCGCATTCTTCACAGAAAAGTGTGCGGTTGCTAAGATCACCATGACAACAGCCCGCGCTCCTCCCCAGTAGAAGGAGTACGCTTCCGGTTTCCGCTTTCATGCTGTAACGGCTATCCGCGCGTCCGAAGCGCCAAACTTAAACTTTAAACTTGGAATGAATATTACATTATAATTGTTAATATTACCTTTAATTTGTAAAAAAAACGTTTTTTTTAACTTATTGCAATAGGAATATGAACCAGCCATGATGGAATTACTTTTCGACCAGAAGTTGCAAGTCCAGGTGAAGTGCAAAGACTGTGAGGACAGGTACGATTCCGGCATTGTCTGGTGACTGGCGTTAAACTAGGCTGTGGTGCTGTGGTCAGATTGAGGCTTTTCACTGTAGTGATCGAGCCGTTTCGTTCAACCCTATGCATGTTCAACTGCTTTACTAATCCTTTTTTAAAATGGCTTTTCACAGCCGTCGGTCGTATCCGTAACAGTACGTGCTTCATCTGTCTGATCTGAGTCCCGCCTCTGTGGTTGTTCGTGTGTATAGAGAGCAGCCCGATTTTGATTAGAAATAAAAATATAGTTGAGCTGAATCCACAAGTATATACCGAAGAAAATATGGAAGAATGTACATCTTTGCCCTCCCTCCAAGACCTCACGCGAACACGCGCGTGCATGCTTGTGCTGTGAGCACCGAGAGCGGGTCCAGAGTTCTTCCAAACGCTTTATTGTAAGTTCGGATATTTACAATAAAAACTCAGTTTATTTCGTACATTTTTTGTGTCGTTAAAGCAGTCTGAAACCGTCACACGTATCATCAGATATTGTACAGTGTTACAGCAACGATGTGACCATGTCTGCTGGGTATTCAAAGGTGAAGTAATTCCATAAGTAATTATTTCACACGTCCCATTAAAACGTGCTAATTGCACTACATATCCGCAGCATAGCACATTGTTTCTGTGTGATCCATCTCAGGTGTAAAGTGAACACTTCTGGTTCCGCACGGGATTAAAACACTGAAGCTCGCTGCAACAAAAACATAGTATTCCCGAGTAACCAGATGGGAATAGGTGAATTTTTGTGAATGCTTGCGTTTATATTCGGAGATTAAATACTATTTTTAGAACAAATCTTATTAAAATGCTGATGCTGCTTCTTCTGTTATTGTATGTTGTGTGTCCTATGCCTGTGCAAAACGGGCTCCTTACACATATTTAAGAGAATATTTACAGGTATCCAAATCATTATGTACCATAATTTCAGTGTTATTTGTACAAATAACAGTGTTACTGAACATTTGAGCTGTAGTTTAATTATTTTAGGAACCCAAGAAATAAAACTCATCCTGGAACAGTGAAACTACTGTACAGTACATTGAGCTACAAGACAAAGGTCTCTTAGACAGCTGCTGTGTATCTTTAATGAAACAATGTAATAGGTTTATTCCATGCTGAAGAGAAGAGAGAAAACAACGTTTCGGCTGTGAAGTCTTCTTCAGGTGCTCACTTTAGGTGTACAGACTACGCATGCTGACCCAGCTACCCACCTGAACTACGTGTATCTTTAATTGCAGGAGGACCAGTATCCGAATCAGTATTGAGCTGCAGTCAACATCAAGTCCAGTGCACAAAAGAGTGAGTTTTAAATAACATTATTCTTCCCATAGACATCAAGAAACAATAATCATCCCCTCTTTCTGCTTTTCAAGGGCCTTTGTGTGAAAGGGTTTAAAATGTAGATATAGTGGTGCCAAATGGTAGTGAGAGTCTAGAGCTCGCTACCCAGTCATGTTGTTGAAGCTACTGCCCTGGTTTCTTTCCAAAAACAGCTGGATAAGATCCTTGGATCGGTTAGCTAGTAATTACCGAACAGGCTAGCCAAATGGCCTCCTCTAGTTTGTAACCCCTATGTCCTTTCTGTGATCAGTGAAACGTCTTCATGGTAGGAAAGGGGTGCGTTTAACACAGAAACAAGTCATAAATAGTTTTATAAGATGTCTTGCCTTTCGAGCAGGAGTCTGATAGGAGTCAGTTGCTGTTGCAAAGAACAACAGATAAAGTCTGATGAGAAATGGACGTCTATTATTTTATCCTTTATTTTGTCCTTTAATTCCTGTTTTTTTGTTTCCAGGATCTGGCAGTACGGTTGACAGATGATGCTGACCCATATTTCCTTTACAACCTTGTTATATCAGAAGAAGATTTCCAAAGGTTTGTTGTATTATCACAGTCTTCATAGTGTAGGACTTCACTGATCTGCTTCACTCTTCACTCTTCTGGTGGTGATTTTGGAAAAATTGGCATTCAGTGTGACAGGAGAAAATAATGGACTGACCGAACAGAATGTGTAGAATTGAGATAATTTCAACATTAATTTTTTTAATGGAAAAACTAAGTAATACATAACAAAACATTTCATTTTAAAACAAAGTTCTGTTTAATATAAAATGTTTTTTTCTGTCTATTGCCTGTAAGTATGATGCAGCCACAACAGTATTTATTGCTCAATATCCTGTAGTGTGCCTCTCTAAATTGGTAGTTTTCACAGGTTAGATTGTTAATGTTTGTGTTTAGCTAAACACATTGTCAATAAAACCAATCATTTTCTTTCTTAATTTATAGTTTAAAAGTACAACAGGGCCTGCTCGTAGAGTTTTCAGCCTTCCCACAGAAGTTCATAGACCTGCTGAATCAGTGTATCGAAGAACAGGACAAAGACAACCCGAGGTGACTGTCCAGTCTCTTTTCTCATTAATAAAATAGTTCTGCTGAGAGTGTATGAACAGGAACAGGATATATCAGACTTCAGAATATATCATATATCAAGCTATCTTGATACAGTATCATGTCTTTTGCAAGATGACTCTCATACCATCTTTTTAAACATAATTCTTTCCAGCAAGGGTATGAAATCAAAACATAAGCTTAGTCTTATAGTCCAAGAGTGTGAAACCAGCAAATGTGAAAAAGCTGCAAACTAATCTGATAATTTTAAAGTGTACTGGTACCACATATCTGTTGTTTGGATGGTATATTTAATATTGCACAACGTAAATGTTTTACACATTTCTATTGTTTTGTTTCTCAAACTAGGTTTTTACTGCAGTTGGTATCTTCATCACCAGTATTAGACCACAGTTGTGCCAGTTTAAACATTGTGGAGACAAATGCCTTTAAACACCTCACACACCTCTGTCTTAAACTCATACATGGCACAGATGTAGAAATAAAGAAGTATCTGGCAACCTGTTTATCCTGTCTAAAGGTATGTTCATTTATATTAGATTAATTCATTATTAATAGTATTCAAGAATCAGACAAAAATTAAGTCAATTCACAGAAAAGGAGAGGGACCTGTGTTACCCATGTGTTTTGAGGAAGTAGCAAAATGTTCTGTATAAATTGAATACTTTCTGTCAGAGCATTATCAGTGTTCATTTGATACTGTAAATTTTATAAAAAGTGATTATTTTGTCTCATTGTCTAAACCTGTTCATGGACAACATTTTTCGGAAAAGCTCACAGGGTTTCACTGATGCTGAGGGCTCTAAACAGTTTTATTTAAACAGACAGGAGGTCACATGGGCATAGTACCAACAAGCGTTAAAGGCACTGACAAAGTTAAGTTTCAGCTTCAGAATTGGCAGCAAAACATAAATCAGAGAACACAACTGAAACAATGTGGAAATTCATCTAAATCTGAGAACAGGAGGCATAGCTTTATGAAATGGCTTGTGGGAGTATGGAACAAGCTACCCAGCCTTGTTGTTGAAGCCCACACAGTATGCTGACTTCTGTCATGTAATGGCTGGATGAAATCCTTGGATCAGTTATTTAGTAAATTGACTACATGGTCCAAATCATTAAATTTCGTTTGAAATCATTTTAAGTTCTTACTTGAAAAATACTGTTTCTTTAACTCAACAGGAGGAAAAGCAGTTGTTGGAACAGAAGCTTAAGAGAACTGAGGAAGATCTCTCCAGGCAACTCAGCTATACACAGCAGGTAGCTGTTGATTTGATTGTTTAAATGTTTTAAACATTGCAGTGTTCTAATTAGGGGAGAACAAAAATAATGTAATATGAATTTTGACTATTGACAGATAATCATTCAACTGGGAAATATAGCTGTTATTGTACTTGCAAAATTGCAAGTGGTTAGCTTGCTGCCTGGAACTGTGTGTGTTTAAAAAGAAAGTCAGAAGGCTTATAAACATTTCCTTCGATCAGGCAAATATTTTGTTTCACAAAAATATTTATGGTGAATAAAAAATATGATATTAGAAGTCTTAATTTGTTTAACAATTGTCATTTTTAACAATACTCAATAATATTTGTTGAGTTTATCTGTCCAATCTCCTGCAGTCTAAGTTGTATAACCTCAAGTAAACACCCTTCCATATTAAGGAGGAGTAAAAAGCTGCAGTTGATGCAATTTATAGTTATGTATATAAATTAGTTCTTTGTTCAGTCACAGTGCTACAATAGACAGAACTGTCTTACAACTTGTTCTGTAAGTTTACACATACTTAAAGGTACGTAAGACTGTTCTACTGCCCTTAGTAGGGCTTATAAGCATTAAACGCCTAACTCTGACCAGTGACACTGATATTTTAAAGTTAACTTCCCACCAAGCTTAAGGTGGGAGCTGGAGTTGAATTGAATTGTATGACCTATTGGCTGAGGTCTTCTTGCGTTTTGTGCACAGATATCCATTGGTTAATTCTAAAGTTAAATCCTTTATGTCTGTCTTAATGTGAATTTACCTTATCTGTTGGTTATTTTAATATGTGTTATTGGTAAATTGAGAGCTCTGTATATCCCTCTTACAGTTTATCGCAGTTATCAATGCCTTTCTTCACAAATAATTGTTTAAGATTTGAACCCACTAGTTACAATTCCAGAGCCCTAACCACTCCCTAATACTCTGTTCAGTGTAGTGTTATGGCTTTTGAACCAGCATGGCTATAAACATGATCCAGGTACTTATGGAAAACAAATGGTTTCTTATCCTCTCCAATCAGACTTTGTCAGAAAAGAGCAGAGAACTGGACAGGATAAGGAGTGAATGGACATCCCAAACAGCAGCCCTGACCAACCAACACTCCCAGGAGCTGACCACAGAGAGGGAGAAAACACTTGAGGTACAGAAACTCAAGAATTACTTTCACCTTACTTTCACTAGGGCTGGATAAATTCTTGTTTGGAAAAATGTTATAGTCAAATGGCTTACAGCACTGCATCAGTTATTATGAAACAGAGCTAAATGTATTTTACTTTGCAGTTCATTTCACAAATGAACTTCTGTTTTGAAATCCAGCTTGATAAATTTAACTTACAAAATTATAGAACTGCAATAAATAGCACAAATTACCCAATCAAAAGTTTGTAAATCTGAACCACTGAGTCAGCTGTCTTGTTAGCAAAAAGGCAATGAGTCAGATTGTAGAGATCATAATGATGAGTGTGATTAGGCTCACCTATAACCGATCTTATAGCACAATAAAATAATGCTTTTTAATAGTGCATGTTATAATGCATCAGGCTCCCAAAGAACTACGTTAGAGGTTATTTTGTTGTTTTGTAGTACAGAACTAGCATTTAGAGGAATGTGTGAAATAGGATTTATTGTGGTAGACAAAGTCTATTACTTAATTTAAGCTACTTTTTATCTGATTGATTTTCATTTAATATTTATCAGTGTGAGTTTAAAATGTTAAAGTAGTCTAGCAAAAAAGTATTTTCTGTTCCTTGATCCAGAGTAACTTTGCTTAGGATAAGAAGTTTGCAGTTATTAATGAATTACTCCTATAATTATTAAATCATATGACTCTTTGAACCTATTAGGCTACAGAAATAATTAACAAGCAGTTAAATTGATTTTTTAATTTATGTTCTGGGTTTGGAAGTGTCACAGTTTTGAACCATGTAATACATCTTAACATAAATCAAGTTTGTGCATGTTTTACAGATGACTAATCTTTATATTTATATACATTTTATACATAGTTTTTATAGACTTTTGAGACTTTGGGTCATTTAAGTATTTTGATTAAGTTGTGCTTTATTGGTTCAAATATTTTACGTGGCATTGGAATTATTAAAAATCCCACACAGTGCCTAAGAATTGGTCAGGTGTGTTTCACAATCTGTGTTACAAAGGAAGTTCCTCAGGGTTCTGTATTGGACCCTACTTTTTTCCAACTACATCAACAGTGTTGCCCAAGGTATTGTGATAAATGACACTTTTTTGCTCTTTGTCCTGTCTGACCGTCTATGATAGTGTGGTTACTCCAATTGGCATTTACTCTCCTGTAAGGCACTGTGAAGCTCACAGCATGTTGAAAGATCAATTGGTTTGATACCTGGGCAGGTCAGATAACTTTGCTTGTAAAACCAGTACAACAGGATGAGTCTTAAATAATTGTTGGTTGTAAATTGTTTAAAAACATTAAAATACATTAAAATCATCTGTAAGAGTTCAGATTAAAAATGAATAGGAATGTAAGAAAAAGTTACTCCTCTCAAAGCTTATTACTGTGAAATGAGAATTTCTCAGGCAATGAGCTACTGTATGTACACAGTTACTAAAGATCAGCATTCTTTTTTAGGAGTCAACAATTTTTGTTCTTTGACATTTTCTGCTCAATTAAGTGTCTCTGGTTTGTACTCTGTGTACCACTGTCCAGGCCCAGATGAAATACCAGCAGCAGTCTGAGCAGCAACGCAGAGAGTTGGAAAGTCTGCATCAGAAAAGCATCCAGCAGCTCCAATGCAGGCTGGCAGAGCTGGAGGTCTCTAACAAAGATCTGATGGAGAGGAAATATAAATCAGAATCTGCCATCAGGGACCTTAAAGCCAAGCTGGTGGGGCTGGAAGATGTAAGAGGAACGCATTTATGCACACTTGACTCTTTAGACTTTGTTTAAAATTAGGGCTTCACATAACTGGTAGCCAGGATAGGTTTTGAATAGATGCCTTATTTTACGTAATAAAAGTTTTACGTCTCATTCGAAGGACAATGCCTTTTTATAGTGTAGTGTTTCCATCACTATATTGGGGTATTAGGACCCGCGCACACTGCGGGGTGAGTGCCCCTACAGGCCCCACTAACACCTCTTCCAACAGCAACCTTAGCTTTTCCAGAAGGTCTCCCATCCAAGTACAGGCCAGGCTAACACCTGCTTAACAGTGGGTTGCCAGTTATGAGTTGCAGGGTGATAAAGCTTTTGTCAGGGTCCTCTCACTTTTGTGAGAATACTGTGATTTTGTTTTCTCACACTTTTCTGTATTTTCTGTCTGCTGACTGCAGGAGTCCCACAGAGCAAAGCAGGAGGTGTTATCTTTAAGGAGAGAGAACAGCACACTGGACTCGGAGTGCCATGAAAAGGAGAAGCAAGTGAACCAGCTGCAGACCCGAGTAGCTGTTCTAGAGCAGGAGATCAAAGACAAAGACCAGCTGGTGCTTCGAACTAAAGAAGTGTTGGAAGCAACTCAGCAGCAAAAGGTGACCTTTAATCCTAACAGTGATGTCATATTAACTAAAATGATCGATTAAGCATTAGTGCTGGGAAAAATGTCCAGATAATAAAACGGGATGTTTTTTTTAGTATTCAAACATAAAATGTTAGTTTCTCAAAATTACAGTTGAATGATTATTGGTTTATCTGTGTTATGTGGGGATAAAAATTTCAAGTAATATTATTACTCTAAGGAGATTCACTTTAGGTAAATTACAGAGTTTAGAAGTATTTGTTTTCATATTTTTCTGAGGCAATACATGCATTAAGTTTGATGAGCTTAATAGGTAGCAAACTATGAGTATTATTTAAGATAATAATAATAATTGCTTACACTTTATATATACTATAGCGCTTTTCTGGACAATCCACTCAAAGCGCTTTACAGGTAATGGGGACTCTCCTCCACCACCACCAATGTGCAGCATCCACCTGGATGATGCAACGGCAGCCATCCAGAACGCTCACCACACATCAGCTATCAGTGGGGAGGAGAGCAGAGTAATGTAGCCAATTCATAGATGGGGATTATTAGGAGGCCATGATTGGTAAGGGCCAATGGGAAATTTGGCCAGGACACCGGGGTTACACCCCTACTCTTTTCGAGAAATGCCCTGGGATTTTTAATGACTACAGAGAGTCAGGACCTCAGTTTTACGTCTCATCCGAAGGACGGAACCTGTTTACAGTATAGTGTCCCCGTCACTATACTGGGGCATTAGAACCCACATGGACCGCAGGGTGAGTGCCCACAAACACCTCTTCCAGCAGCAACCTTAGTTTTTCCCAGGAGGTCTCACATCCATGTACTGACCAGGCTCACACCTGCTTAGCTTCAGTGGGTTGCCAGTTGTGAGTTGCAGGGTGATATGGTTGGTGGCAAAGACACAGGCCACACTGCTCCAGGTGAGGTTCGAACTCACAACTTTGGCATAACTCCACTGTGTACTGCTGTATAAGTACCACGCGCTGACCAATTGCGCCACTGGAGCTGTAATCCAAGATGCTTTGCCAAACTTTTCCTGCTACCACTTTGAGATCTTGGGGTTTCCCAGGTTAGATTTTTTATTCTGCATGTAAATATACATTTTATATTTGGATTGATATTAGGAGATTAAGTTGGCCAGTTTTAGATTTTCCACTATTTCCTCCTGATAAACTCCTTGATTACATTGCCCTTGTGATTTGAGTCAGTCGTGTGATGCATTGCCTTCAACACAAGCAGAAAAATGTTTCTGTAAACTTCTGATTTTCTGATGTGGTCTTATTACATTGTAAAGCAGCAGGCTTGTGAAAACATCTCTTTTAATACAATAGAAATATTGCTCCAAACTTCATGACCATTTTGCCAACAAATACTACTTGTTTACTCTGCATTTGGATTACTGTACGTTGGAACATTTCTTGGTGAAATGTCTGCTGCGTAACCTTTACTTATTGGCTCATATATTGCATTACATTGGTCATTATAGTGACTAGTGAGCATGAAGGGCATGGTTTTTACAATTCTTGCAAACTCTCACTCTCGCCCATGGCAAGATCAGCGGTTTGTGACAACATAGCGACCATATAGTACTTTCACAAATTTTTGAATTTGTACAATTATTCGGTGCAGTCAATTAATTTATTTTGTTAACAAGATTTATTAATAAATATCTGACTATATGGTCAGATTGACTATTTAATAATAATGAGTAATAGTCCATACTAACTATTCCCTTTGGATCTTATTTCTTTAGAGATGGGTCCTCTAGTTTGTTTTTTGAAATTGATCTTGCCTACTTAGTAAACAAATTTCTGAACGGTTGTTTTTAAAGATGATCATTGAAGAAAATGCAGAAGAAAGACAACATCATATTGGGAAACTTGAAACAACACTGAAGTCTTTATCAGAGGAGTTAATAAAGGTTTGTGGTGGGCTTGTTTCTTATCTTTTCATGGTTATTTGTCCCAGATTTACATTCTTCTTTAAGAGCTATTCAAGTCTCTAATATTATAGGATTTTATTACATTTTTCCTTCAGGCAAATGAAATCATTAAGAAATTACAAGATGATGTGAAGATGCTGGTGGGGAAGTTAAAACTGAAGAACTCAGTAACTGTGCAGCAGGAGAAAGTGCTGTCTGAGACAGAACAGCTCCTGCAGAAGGAGCAGAGAGAGGTGCAGGAGGCACGGCAGGCATTGAAGCAGAGAGACGAAGAGGTGAGCAGGAATCCAAGCTAATGTAACACCTTGCGGTTAGATCTTAAGATCTTAAGAAAGTGGAGTAGAGGGGCATTCTGGGGATTGGCTAGTCCACAGCTTACAGTGGATGAAAGTCTCAGGCTTTGATTGTAACCTGTGACGAGATGTTTTGAATGCTCTTTTTCTCCTGCCTATACCTTTGATGACCTTAAAGGACTAACCTCTTTTATTTTTCAGGTATCAAAACTACAAGAGCAATTGGAAGCAACAGTTCAAAAACTAGCTGAAAGCAAAGAACTGCTAAAAACGAATGAAAATGGTATGTGCTCTGTTATATTTATATATAGCAAACATGCTGTTTTAGACAACATTTACACACTGTGCTATTGCTTCAGCTTATTCTGGCATTACTGCAACTGAAAGTTGTAGTTATGTACAGATGCAGCCATTCAAAGTGCGCGGTACAGACACGTACCGCAGGTAATTGGCTGCGGTATCGCGTAGCATGACGCAAGATGACACGATTCGTGATTGGTTGACCGACAGGGGCACTCGTGGTCCGTTGGTCTGTCGTAGAAAGACTTACTGTAAACGTCTTTACTGTGCCCGTTGTAGATATTGAATTTTACCACTGAAGGGAAATCTTAGTAGCTGAGCATAAAAAGAATAGGAGCATACTGTAACGCGTGTGAAGGCCATAAACGATATTAATTTTGGAACATAAACATACAGTATATAGCTGGTCTTGGTACTTAAAAGAAAAAAATACATACCAGTATTCCATTTCTCCCTAAACATTTTAAGCTTCGAAGTCTTTAACTAACGTGATACCGGAGTCAACAAGCATACTTTTAGAATTTGATTAAAAGGGAATATAATATGGAATCGCATATCTAAAGAATTTAATAACGGTATGATTATATTCGTGTACTGCGACAGGGCTGTGTAAGGCTGTTTCGCCTCCCTGTTCATGCGAGTTCCCCTGTAGCCTACTGGTCTAGGTGCGTGACTAACAACGCACAGGTTGTGTGTTCGAATCCAGCTGGTGCTGGCCTTTTCTTTTAACAAACATTTCTTCGAAAAAATAGAATAGCGATATTATGGACAATCAATTGACTTTTATATTTCAAAATATCGCAACATGATCGATTCTAAGTCATTTTTGATAACAATGAATAGTCACCTTCTTCCCTTCTGGCAGCGGTTCCTGCTTCTATTGTGTGTGTGTGTGCAACAGAGTAAATTTTTATAGAGAAATGGAGGCTGGACAGTATGCGTTACAATATAAACATTTATATTGATTTAAATCGTGTTCTGATTTAAATCGCAAACGCGTGTTTAATTATGTGTTTTTTAATCATTATCAGGCTAATGCATTTCTACATTTTCTTTATGAACCAGCTTAGAGGTTCATACAGAAAGACAGCTTGTGTAAGGTAATTTATGCTTCTAAAGTCATGGTCAGCATTTATTATTGTACTGTGCTGTAAACTTTTTCTGTGCCTAGTCACATTATTTTATAGCGTTTTTATTGCGTTATTAAATCCGGTGGCGCTGTGTTTTAGTTTCCTGACTCCCATGTCACATGGTCTGTGATTGAATCCCATGGAACTATGACTTTATTTTTTAACAAACATTTCTTTGAAAAAATGAAACGTTTCCCTTGGTCAGAGATTAAATAAAACCTCACTCGCACCAAACAAATTTTTATTTCTAAATATCACGACATGATCGAATTTAAGTATTTTTAATAACAATGAATAGTCACCTATGCGTTACAAAATATACATTTATATATATTTTAATCGCGTTTTGATTTAAATCGTAAACGCATGTTTAAATATATGTGTTTAAAGGCGATATACTGTATAAAAGCGCTGATTCCTATGGAGTGTGTTCCGCCGGGGATTCAAAAAAAACATTTTAAATAGGCTGATAAAGCTTAGACTACTGTAACTGTATTCTAGCCTGTATTACAACAGAACATTGGACAATGCAACGTAAATTGCAAAAATGCACTTGGAATCTGTCCAAGCCCTCCTACAAAAATTATTTAAACTGCGACACTGATCATTCATCTCTAAATAAACTTTATTTTATATAGCGTTTTAAGCGAATAGGTAATTAGATTGCTCATAAACCTAATCGCTTTTTCTACATAAACACAGCGTGATTGCTCTCTGAAAATGCTTTTCCTTTATATTTACAGTAGGCTCAGATTTCAACTATAGATCGTATTATTATAAACTTTCTTGGAAAAATGTATTTTATGTAAACCATGTTTGCTATTAATTCATTTAGGGCTAAAATACGTTCATTGTCTTCCAATTGAGTCGAGTTGACATTGGAAGCTTGCCACACCCGGACTGTTAAACCAACGCATTAGCACGTCAGAGCCCATTGAGGGTATTGAGCCAGTATTGGCTTTAGTATTCCCCCCCTCTCCCCTCAATTCAATTCAATTCAAGGTGTTTTATTTGCATGACAGATGGGTACAAGCAGTGTTGGGTATGTATATTGTAACGCCTACGGCCGACAGGCACTGTGTAAGAGCCGGCGTACCAGAGCAGCGCACCGAGGGAGCGTCTGCATTTATAACTTAGTTTTTAAAATTAGTCAAGCAATATGAAGAATCTCCTTTTACTTTTAAGTCCCTTAAATACATTGAGCACAGCTTTCTCACCACTTAAGATTGCTTTTGATACCATCCTTACACAAAGCAGAAGGGAAATCTTAGTGCCTGAGCATAAAAAGAATAGGAGCATACTGCAACGCGTGTGAAGTCCATAAACGATATTAATTTTGGAATTTAAACATACAGTATATGGCTGGTCTCGGTACTTTAAAGAAAACATACACACCAGTATTCCATTTCTCCCTAAACATTTTAAGCATCGAAGTCTTTAACGTGATACCGGAGTCAACAAGCATACTTTTAGAATTTGATTAAAAGGGAATATAATATGGAATCGCGTATCTCAAGAAATTAATAACGATATAATTATATTCATGTTGCAAAAGAACTGCAACGGACATAAAAACTCCCTTGCTTTTAACAGAGCGTTCCATAATTTCTAACTACGAAAATGATTTAAACTGCGACACTTATCATTCAACCAGAGCTTGAAATATCACAAGGATCCTCTAGAGCACAGCAAAGACTGTATTAAAAGAATCGCGTATCTCAAGAAATTAATAAGATATAATTATATTCGTGTAATTCGTATAATTATATAATCAGTTTCGATCAAGGTCTCTAAAACGAACAAGAAAAAGAGGATTTTCGGAGGGCAATTACGCTGTATTTATATAGAATAAGTGATTTATGAGCAATCTAATTTCTTGTTCGTTTAAAACAGTGAAATGTCAGCTGCAAAAGATCGCACCAGAAACAGCACTCTCTCTGCCTGTCATAGACGTTCAGGAAAGGCTGAATGAAGTCATGTCAAGTACAATAATTCGGTGATCAATAGTAACAGTTGTAGGACAAGAAACAAAAGATAGTGAAAACTTAAGATTTTTAAGGCTAAAACTCAAATTCATTCTACAAATTAAGGCAAATGAAAATTCAGGACGTTAAAGTGCTAGAGGTGTAAAAAATACAAAAATGCACAAAAAAACACAAACTTATTTTATTAAAATAGAAAAACCCGTCCAAATTTTTCAGTGCACACAACAAAGTTCCAGGGTCACATGGTGTACCACTTGGCGGCGCTCCATACCATAGTTTGAGAACCACTGGTATAACCAAATTATTTTCTTTTCCTGTATGCTGCTTTATTGTATTTTGTAATGGCTTTTTAGTAGTTTAAACAAATGTAAGCAAAAAATGCCAAATGTTCATAACATTTTGTTTTCAAAAGTGGTTGAGATATATTTAACATTCTTAAATTTTGCCTTCATTTTTAGTTTTTTTTACAAAATGTTCACAGTGCTTGCTAATAATTTTTTCTAGTTATCACCTGGCTAAACAAGCAGCTGAATGAAAATCAAATTACAAGAAAGCATGAAAATTTAGGGATGTTTGAAACACCGCCTGGAATGACGTCCTCTGGAGGTTTCAGAGCAGGAATTTCATCTCAGAATGTGATGGTAAGCTAAATGACCACAACCACTGATATTTCTTTAAAACTGAAGGTGGAGCTAGAGTCTGATACTTGTGGTTTCCTGTTTCTCAAAGTCTTATGAAGAATATTAACTATACAGAATTATTTTTGAGGAACTAGACATCTTCAACTCATTCCATTAAAAAAATATTCTTTTTACTTTTTACTTAACCAGTGAAACAAACTTTTTCAGTTACCAAAACGTGTCTCTGTGATAATGTGTTGAATTGAAGCTCTAAAGACTTTTGGGCCACATGTAAGCAGACCTTGCCTTTAACAAAGTGTTCTTGCCTAGGTGCTTTTTAACAATATACAATAACAATATATATAATATATACTGATGGAAAAAAGAAACTCAACATTTTCTGGAATGAGAATACTATAGTTATAGCTTATGTACTTTAACAACAAGTTGTACATTTTGTTTTAAGCCCTCTGACCAGCAATACAGCTTGTGCAGTGAGGCATTGCTACTTGCTAGTCACACGAAAGCTTGTTAGGTGCACTTTTACCCAACGAGGTCCAGGTGGAAAATGCCCGATCAGGTCATCTTTGAAAAGGCCTTAATTCAAAGCTTAGGTCACTGCAAGAAAAAGGCCACACTTGGTCAGTTTATTGTGCATTCCATAATGCCTTAGATGTCACCAGAAGCAATGCAGAGGGCCATTGGCATGCTGCAGGCAGGCATGTCATGTGCCAGTGTTGCCAGACACTATGGAGTAAGCCCCTCCATCATGTCCCGACTGCAGAGGTTTCAGCAGATCGGCAGGACAGATGACCGTCTGAGGATCCAGTTGTCCTCGAGTGACCACACCAGAGCAGGACCGACACATCAAACTGGTCCATCTGAGAGATTGTTTCAGATCTGCCACCCGTACTGCTGCTGATACTGCCAGCAGACACAATGCCCATATCAGTGACAGGACAGTGAGGCCTCATGCAGCTGGCCTTAGAGCATGGCGACCTGTCAAAGGCCCTCTGCTCACAACTCCTAGACGTCACATGCGACTGGCTTGGGCCAGACAGAGGACTTGTCAGCAATGTCATCAGGTCCTCTTCACGGATGAGTCACTCTTCAGTGTGTTCCATGCAGATGAGAGGAGGTGTTGTTTCATTTTTCCATCAGTATATATGAAAGTAATAGTATTTAAACATAAATTCTCAGAATTGTTAGTTTCTGATTGTTGATCTTAACTAGCACAGTCTGAAATAGAAAAGTGCTTAAAATTAGAAGCTGGAAAGTAACAAATTTACATCATTTTTCTTATCAAAATAGGAAACTGATTATATATTTTTAGTTTTAGCTGTACAGAACTATAGCGCCTTGTAGAGCTAAATCTATTTTATTCTGGCATCATTTATTTATTCATCGACCTTATTATAGATATAAAGTCAAATTCATTACTAAAGGTAGCTCTACATTGTTTCTCAGTTCTGTTTTCTCTGTAGTTTTAAAATTGAAATGCTAAATGATAAGTATATTGGAATTATTTGGAAGATTACAAGCAGTGTATTGTATAGGAATGTTATTTGAAGTAGTTCATGTACAGTAGGTAGCTGAGTCAGTATGTATAGACTGCAAAGGAGCAAATTAAGGTTTATTCCATGCTGAAAAGAGAAGAAAAGACAACGTTTCGACTGTGGAGCCGCCTTTGGGTGTGGGAATGTTATTTGTATTTGTTGTACTGTTCCATTGTGGGGAAAAAATAAGTTATTTTTTAAAAAGAAACCTCTCCTACTTTAATTTTTCCTGTTCTTTCTTCCAGTTTGGCAATCAACCCTTTAACTCTGCCTCAGGAATCAACTACCCTGTTACCTCTACATTAAATTCAAAGCTTTCTTTTCCTGTTAGCACAGGCAGTCGCCCAGCTTTGGCACACCTTAATCAGGCCCCAGGACCAAAGGCAGGCATTTATTTAATTTGTTTGGTTTCCTTGAATTCTCCATTTTACTTAAAGCCTTTTGTTACTTTCAGTGATGTGAAAAGGGAAGAATACGATTCTATGGTTTTACATATTAAGACATATCTGACGTTTATCTAGTTCTCACCAAGTCTTAACAACAGGTAAAATCGAACTTCATGTGACAAATAACACACACAAATTTTACTTTTGTCTTTATTTAATAAACAAAACAAGCAGCCAAAATGCATTAGTCTTGTGTGAAAAAGTAAAAAATGTACAATTCAATAAGATTTAGCAGCAATAATTTATGAAGTAAATGTTTCCTGTAAGAGTTTCTGTTTCTCACATCACCGGGGAGAAATTCTGGCCCACTCTTCCCTACAAAACTGCCTCAGCTTGGTGATGTTTAAGGGCATGCGTTTATGCAAAGCTCTCTTTAGGTCCCACCACAGCATCTCAATGGGGTTGAGATCTGGACTTTGACTGGCCTCTTTCTTTACTTTTTCATCCATTCAGTCATAGCTTAATTGGTTTGTTTGGATCATTATCATGTTGCATTATACACTTTTTGCTGAGATTTTGCTGTTGGACAAATAGTCTCACATTTTCTCTAGAATGCGCTGGTATAGAGAAGAATACATGGTGGATTCAACAATTGTGAGGCATCCAGGTCCTGTGGCTGCAAAACAAGCCCAAGTCATCAACTGTACCCAAGCACGCATGACAGTTGGTATGAAGTTCTGGTGGCGATATGCAGTGCTTGGTTTTCACCAAACATGTTGTTTTGCATTACAGCCAAACAACTCCACTCTGGTCTCTTTTGTCCAGAGGTCATTGTTCCAGAGCTCTTGTAGAGCAGTGTTCTTTTTGACAAGAAGGGGTTTTCTCCTGGCTACCCTTGCATGAAATCAGTTCTTGTTCAGTCTTTTCATAATTGTAAAATCATAAACTCTATAGTTCACCATACTGACAGAGGCCTGTAGATCCCTGGCTTTGGAGTTCTTTGTGATTCTGGGTAGATTGGCAACCATCGTGAACTTTCTCTGTTTGTTAATTATCTTTCTCATTGTGGAATGATGGACTTCATATTGTTTAGAAATGGCTTCATAACCCTTTCTCTGAGACTGTCACTGATATCCTTTGACCTAGGCATGCTTTGTTACCACAAACCTGAATGCCCCGGACCAAACTTTTTTCCAGTTCAAGAAAAAAAATCAAGACAGTTTCAGATTTTATATAGAGGTGGAAGCACTTCCTAAAGATCAACTAAACTTGTTTAGCAGCACCTGATTCTAATTACCTTCTTAACAGATATGGAAACATTAAGGGTGCATTTCTCACACAAGGCTTCTGAATGGTGGCTGATATTTTTAAATAAATAATGGAAAAGTAAAATTTGTGTGTGTTATATGCCACATGAGGTTGGATTTATCAACTGTTAGGACTTGGTGAGGACTAGGTAAAGGTTGGATATTTCTTAATATGTAAAATCATAGAATCTTAAGAGGGTGTACTTTTTTCACTGCATGTCTTGCAAAGGTTGAAAGGTTTGAGTGATTTAAATTAATGATCTTTTGTTTCTGCTGTCTTTCATGTTGGGAGATGTTGCCCTTTGTGTATTCATGCAGCATCTTAATTCATAATATGTTAGCCGAACAGGAATTACAAAGTAATGTAATTAGGGATACACATGTAAACACGTTTTACTGCAGAACAGTAAGCATTCTAAACTGAATTTGAGGTGTATTTGTGACATGCATTCAGCAGACATGTAGCAACACTTCTATTGCATGATGAGTGTACTAGAGATGTCTCTTGCTTTAAACTACTAATTAAATATGTCAAGAGGTCTATCAGAAATATCGCATAGTTCAAATCTAGCTCACTTGAGTTCATTTTTGTTTTATTACTGCTAGTTTTTATTGGAAAAATATCTTTTTTAAAACAGGAAACTGGTGTTTTCTCTTTTTTAATTGTTGTTTTTCAAACATTTATTTACCAGGTCCAGTTTAATCCAGTGATCTCTAAACCCATTGTGTCACCAGTGGACATGAATTGTTGTAGTCATTCCTTACAGCATGGTTCATCAAATAAAGAAAAGTAAGTGGCACTATGTATTCACAGCATAGATAACACAAAATAAAAAACCTTACACTGTTTTTTTGTTTTCTACAGTGGGGAACTCCTCGGTTTGGAGTCAAAGTATTTAGAGAGACGTGATGATTCTATTCCTTTACGTGGAATTGTCCCCAAAAAGCACCTCAACAAAGGTATGTTACATCCTTTCTTGTGTAGAGCAGATTTCCGTATTTATTTTAAATTCAACATTTTCAAAAATCCTTATGACCTATGTGCAGACATTTTGGGAACTGCTGTCTCCCAAAAAAATCATTGCCACATAACAGTTTCACTTATACGCATGGGACTGAACAGAACTATCTCTGTGTTTGTTTCCTGTCACTGGGTTGTCCACTCATTTGGTTAGGAATAGTATGTTTTCCATATACCACAAACCTCTTTGAAAACTGCTGAAACTAGTTATTTGTATCTCTGTCAAGAATTAAAAGGAGCTTTTCCCATCATTGTGAGTCTCAGTTCCATTTAGAAAAGACTTTGAGTGTTGAGAAGGATGCCTTTTTTTGCCTCACACCTAATTAAAACGCTTTATTTACAGTAATTTAAAACATTTTAATAACGGGGGCTTCCGGTGACGTCATGTAAGCAATGGCTGCTTAATTTTTTCGCTCTGTCGGTTATCTTTAAAAAAAAACAACAACTTTGTTAAAATCGTGTCTTAAATAATATAAAACAAAACAAAGGGTTGGGTGAAAATGGAAAAACGAGGAAGAGGATGTAAAAACACTCAAAACTACTCAAAAAGGATTTTGAAAAGGAACGTAATACTTCGCAGTTTGAATACAGTAGGGTGTAAGGAGCCAGTCCGGACTCTTTTTTAACGAACTGAGAGATTTCAGAAGGGATATTAACATAACGTTGATGGACCTTACTGAAGTACAGTAAACAGAACGAATAAGAGGATAAACGAAATGGAGGAACGCATTGAGCAAACCGAGGCGTGGGGTGAAAAAACAGATGGCGTCCTTTTAGACCTGTTCCAGAAACGGAAGCAGTTAGAGGCCAAAATAACGGATTTGAAGGGCAGGTCGAGGAGACGGAACCTGAGGATATATGGAATCCCGGAGGAGAACGAAGGAGCGCCAATAACCACGTTTGTTGAAAAGTTTATTAGAGAATGACTTGAATTCCCCAATTCAAGATCGATTTAGAGATTGGAAGAGCTCACAGAGCACTTGCCCCTAAAACGGTGAACCCCCAGTCCAGACCAAGATCTATTGTCATCGGGTTTTGAAGATTTAGAACCAAAGAAGCCTGGGGGGGAAAGGAGCTGTTCTATGAAAACATAAGGGTGTACTTTGATCACGATTATGACCCTGATGTTCTTCAGAAACGGCTGGAGTAAAAAGAAATCTAAAAGACATTGAAAGAAAAGAACAAAATTTAAAACACCTTTTCCAGCCAAAGTAAAGTTTTTTTTTTTACTTGGGTGTAATAGTTTAAGATGCCAGCATGGTTGAGAGTCTAGGAGGTTTATATGCAGAATTCTTCATGTAAATAATGTTTCACAAGATATTAAAATAATTTATTTTAATATAAATGGTCTACGTAATCCGATAAAAAATAGAACACTAATAAAAGTTAAGCGAGATAAGGCCTAGGTAGTGTTTCTCCAGGAGACTCATCTATCTGACACAGAACATTCTAAATTGAAAAGGATGGGTTTTGATAGTGTTCTACTCATCTCATAAAACCGGATGTAAAAGGGGAGAAGCTATACTCATACCATCAACAGTTAACTTTGAGTATTTATCAGTGATCAAAGACAAAGAGGGAAGATAGAAGACTCTTTAATTACATTGTTTAATATCACCACCAGGAAGTGATAAGTCTTTTTTTTAAGTGATTTAATAGCTGCAGAAACAGTAGGAGTGCTGATATTTGGAGGAGATTTTAATCTCAATTGAAATCCAAAATTAGATACCTCTAAGAATTGTAAAAGGAAACTTAAAACTTTAAAGAAGTATGTGAATAGATCTATAGAAGATATAGGCCTACTTGAAGTATGGAGGGATTTTTACCCTACAGGAAGGGATTATACACATTTTTCTGCACCTCATAATTCATACAGTAGGATAGACTGCTTTCTTATGTAAAAATTAGACAGGTCGAGAGTAAAGGACTGTGAAATTGGAACCTTGGATTTGACCATGCACCAGTTTATCTGACTTTAGACTTAAGTCTGGTAAAAAGAATACTGCTTGGAAGATGAACTGTAGTGTATTGTATGATAATTATGTTAAAGAGCAATTTACGCATGAGATTGAACAGTTTTTGCAGAATAATGATCCAGGAGAGGTTTCTCCAGCAATATTATGGGATACAGTTAAAACTGTACTTAGAGGAAAATTTACTTCCATTTGTTCATATAAAAAGAAAATAAGAAAAGCCAAATTAAAATAATTACAGTCTGAATTAAAAATTATAAAACAAAAACATCAACACCCACTCGTATATTTCGTAAACAATTACTGAAGAATTAGGGAAGAATTATAGAGGTAGAAAGAAAACTAAAATTTCTAAAACAAAGTTATGAATCGGGAGCAAAATCAATGAAAATATTAGCAAGAAAATTTCGTAAACAACAATCTAAATCAATAATCTCCAAAATAGTTAATCCAGTAACCAACCAAATACAATCCAAATTAAAAAAAATACAATCAATCTTTACAGAATACTTTAAAAACTTATATTCCAATTCTGAAACTCAGAATAAACAAGATATAGTTATTTTATTAGAGTCACTTAGCCTGCCAATTTTAAGTGAGGAACAAAACATATTACCTAGAGTAATAAATGAGATGAAAATGAATAATATTATTTCAGATCTTAAATCTAATAAAGCACCAGAGACAGATGGCTTTCCAAGTGAATTTTATAAGACATTCAAGAAACAGTTGCTCCTGTCCACTTGCAATTGGATAAGAGGTGGAGGGGATTTACCACCCTCTTGGAATGAAGCTATCATTTTTGTTATCCCAAAAGGAGGAAAAGATCAAACTACAGTATGTGGGTCTTTTCGCCCATTTTTCTTACTTGATGTAGATTATAAGATTTATACTTCAATAATGGTTAAAGAATTTGACAAAATAATTACCTCGTATTATAAACTTAGATCAAACTGGTTTCATTCAGAACAGACAAACAGAAGACAACATTAGACGTACCCTTCATGTTATGAGGCATATTAATGATCAAAGGAGGGAAGCAATTTTAGGCAGCCGAGATGCAGAAAAAGCCTTTGATCGGGTTAATTGGGAATTTTTATATCAGACATTGGAGAGATTTGGATTTGCTGATCAATTTATCAACATCATAAAAACTAATTATTTAAATCCTATAGCACAAAATCAATGGACATCTGTCTAAGAGATTTTGTTTGAAAAGAGGTACAAGACAGGGATGTCCCCTCTCACCTCTTTTGTTTTCTCTATAGAACCCTTAGCAGAGTGGATTAGACAAGACCCAAAAATTAAAAGTATAGAAATTAAAGGACAAGAACATACGATTGCATTGTATGCAGATGATGTCCTGCTACATTTAGATGACCCCAATGAATCATGTATCAGAGTGATGGATCTTTTGGAAAAATTTGGTCAGCTATCAGGGTACAAATTAAATATAGAAAAAAGATGTTCTATGTTATGATTATAACCCCATAGATCAAATAAAAGAAAAAAAAGTTAAATTAGTTATCAACCTCTATTAAGTACTTGGGAGTATATTTGCCAAAGGATTTATCAAAATTATTCAGTTTAAATTTCAGTCCTCTAATATGTAAAATAAACGATGATCTGGCTGGCTGGAGTCTGCTACCTCTTTCAATGGGATCTAGAGTAGAAGTAATTGAAATTAATATTTTGCCACGATTACTATATCTTTTTCAGTCGCCTCCAGTGGAAATTTCATCAGAACAGTTTAGTGAATGGGAGAAAATGATTTCAAGATTCATATGGAAAGAAACCAAGAATTAGGTTTACAACACTAAAGTTGTCCATGGAGAAGGGTGGATTAGCCCTACCTATGTCTAAAGTCAAACTACCAAACAGTTCAACTTAAAACACTAATATGTTGGTGCGATGGATATTATACTGCAAAATGAAAAGAGATGGAGCCTTTGATTATAGATGAATTCCCAATACAGACGGTCCTGGGAGATAGATTTTAGGCAAAAATTATACATAAAACAGCTATACCTTGGATAACTTTACCAATTAAAATTTGGTTGAAGATAATAAAAACCTGTGACTTGGAGAGAGAGAGGTAAAACTATTAAGATGGATTGTTTCTGATTCAGACTTTCCCACTGGGAAATATGACATGATTTAAGATTTGGGCTATGAAAGGGATTACGGCAATATGTACTATGATGAAATGACCATCAGAAAAGCTTTGAAGATCTATCACAACAATATAATCTGGAAAAAAGATTTTTATAGATCCTCAAATTAGACATTACATCAATAGCTGGAAAAAGCAGCCACATATAAAGGAAAGTAATAAATTGCTTGATCATTTTATAGCAAGGTAATTTGAAAAAAATAATATCCAAGCTGTACTGTAGTATTGAATATATGAAAAAAAGATTCAACTGAATATATTGACATAAAATGGGAAAAAGAAACCAACACAACAATTTTATGGATCTGTGGAATTATATGTGTAGATGTCAACAAGGTTCTTCAAGTTCACAGACTTGGAGAGAGTTTTGTTGGAAGAATTTGACCCGTTTTTTTATCAGCCCTAAAATTCAAGCCAAACAAAAAGGCTTTAGTTCACAATGTTGGAGATTATGTGGAGTGCAAGCTGCAACTCATTCACGCATATTTTGGTTGTGCCCAAAAATACACCAATACTGTAAATCGATACATATAACACTTAATAATTTAGTAAATGTGAATATACCATTTGAATTTTATTCAAATTATGTACTTGGGCAATTTCGACTATGATGATATTGAAGTAAAGGATAGTTATACTGTATATTAAGGGTTCTTCTAGCATCTAGTAAATAAGTAATTGCACGAAAATGGCTTATAAAAGAACACATGAACAACGGGTTAATGTTGTGAATGAGATCTATATAATGGAAAAAATAACCTTTTCTCTCTGATTGCAGGCAGAGAGGTTTAGCAAATACTGGGAAACATGGATTAAACTTATCTCCCTACAGGAACCTAATTCTAGTTGATGAGAAAATATGCAGAGATATCTATGTGTAGACTTTTTCCTTTCCTTTTCAGGATTATACAACATGGCTTCTTATACTGCATATATTTTTCCTTTAGCAGTTGCAGACATGCAATATTATGTTAATACCCTTTTATTCTGATTTGTAGAAGCCCAGAAGCCATCAGTTAATGTCTCCCAGCTGCCTCCTACACCTGGATTCTCTGCTTACTTTCCGGGACAGTGAGGCTGCCTTCTGTGTGAGCAGTGTGCAGTTCAGTTTCTCCGCCACATCCCGACCAGCATGAACATGACCCAAAACCTCCTTATTTTCCAGAAAATAAACCTTTCCTGACCACCTGACACCTTCATGAGTTTAGTGATTCCTCTTGAATTTACATGTTGTGTTTTCTGTGAAGTACTATATTTGATTTATTACCATTAGCATGATCATGGCATGAGTTTATCCTCAGCAACTTTGATTTTTGTATTATTTGTTTGGAAAGCATAGGATTGCCCCCTATTCCTGCAAACATCCTACTCTTTGATACAAGCTGTTTTTTAAACTTGGCCTAAACTGAAACCATCTATCATGATTTTTTTTCCCTCTACACACACAGACCCTCTCTTGGTTATTATAGAAGAGATTATGATGGTAACACTTTGCCCGAGCTTTAACAGTGATTTAATTTCTAATAGTCGTCTCTCAATTGTTATGGAAATTTAAGGGTTCAGGAATTATCTCCTCTTAACCAACCATATAATTAATGCCTCTTGATACATTTTTTGGATTTGTTGGTTTTTCCTAACATTGGTGGTAATTTATTTTTTTCAGTATTTAATCCATATTGCATTTTAATTAGGTTTAATTAGGTATGATTTTTGTTAATCTGCATTAGGTTGTCATGATATATCTTGTTTCACATTTAATCCTGCACTGACTCAGTGTTCTCTTAGAAGCACCAGTAACCTAAACAGGAAAGGTGCTTTTTGAAGGAATAATTATACCTTCACAAGATGCTCATCTATAAAAGCTGCCTCAATTGTTCTATATACAACTACAAGTACAGTAATTGTTTCCTGAAATATGCAATTCAAAATGTAATCATTGTAAAAGATTTAAATTTGAAGACATATGGGAACACATCATATTTTGAATAGTTGACTTGTCTACATATTGGAATTGGAAGTGAACCTGAGTTTTACACTGTTAGCCTACATAGAATCCGTACATAAAACTAAATGCCAAACTCAACTGCTGCTTCTTAAAAGAGGAGCATTTACCTGTGTGACTTGTGGTTGGTTTAATCCTCTACTTTGATGTGTTGGAATCAGATATTTAAAATGTTTTGCAGTGTAAAAATTGTATATATTATTGAGTGAAGTTAATGAAAAAACAACTGTAGACGAGCAAATGTTTATATTTTCAGAGCTATATCAGACCTTTTTGAAATTAAAACTTTTTATGAAGACAATTACTGGCATTGAATTATTTCAAACTGCAAATATGGGAATTATTATTCTTCCATTTTGATTCATGTACATTACGGGACACGACTGGGTTAAAACCAGAGGACTATTTACTTGGAATTGGAAACTAAAGGGGAATTCTTTTTGGATGGAAAGTAGGAAATGCTTCTTTAGAGAAACAGTGGTGGGTGTCTTGAACAGGCTTCCCAGCCAAGTGGTTGAGACCCAACTCTAGGCACCTTTAATAATCGACTGAATTTTCACTCATCTAATAAACCACCAGCTTTTGCACTACTTTTGCATCCCTTCTTCTGTATCATATATATAAATTTAAATAGCAGAAGTCCCTGTGCTACTTCATAACTGGAGAATTCGCAATTCTTGAATTCTATTTTCTGTCCAGTAATTACTTCTCATTCCAAAAATACACACCACAATTTTACTGTCTGCAACTTGAGAATTAATCATTTATGAGAAATATCCAAATCATTCTGAAAATCTAAATACCCTGTAGAAATTGCAGTGGTTCCCAAACTTTGCCTTTAATTTAAGAAATTGAATTTAATAATTGACTTCACTATGTTCAAGGGGATATTAAGTGACCTTCTCCTGATCCTTGTATAACTTAAAAATTTTTGTGATTGTGATCTAAAACTTTATCCCTGAGTTGTTCTTTTCTGGTAATTTACAATCTGGCCTCACTGAGACAGATGTTTTTTTTGTTTGAACCACTATTATTGCACACTGGGACCACTCCATTAATAGTGTGACTTGTCAAAGTAATTTTGTGTACCTGGATGAAATAAGGTTCACCCATAGCAAAGGTGTAAATACAAAATCACAAATAAATGTGTTCAGTTTGAGCATTAAACATTTCTGCAAGGCGTTGCTTTGATTTCAGGCAGTAAAAATGGTTCACCACTGTGATGTAGAGTTCCCCCTGGCACTGGCAGGTCAGCAGTCTGATTTTGATTCTGGATTGTGATAGCTGTATCAACTTGATCATAAGTCCCAGGATCAGATAACTATAGTATACTAACCTGGCATTTTTTTTTTACCTGTCCTACTGAGGTTTCTCTTTTCTTTTGTGGAGAGTTCCATTCTCCTCAGCCAATAAAGAGCACATTATATGCATCACTTGTTTTTACTGAACTACTACTATAGCCATTACTAGAACTACCACAGCTGATTTAATATTAAATAAATAAATATTTTATTTATTGTTTATGGTTATGGTAACTAATTAGGCTGATTTGTATCAGTTTTGAGGGGGTAGGATGGCTTCCAATGGTATTGATTCCACACACATCTAGACATGTACACTCAGAACCATAAACTCTTCTTCTGAACGTTCACCTGTCCTATACCCGGTAGACAGACAATTATCTGAACCCTCTGACTTTAACTATCCTTAACTCACCATTTCCATCTCAGTTTCATCATACAGCTGCTTCTATGCATAGAAAGTGATATCTTAAACTTGACTAGCCAAAAATGTTCCTAAACTTAACAGTTCTACTATAATCTCTGAACACTGATTGTACACTGTGAAGTTTTCTCTGCCTAATCTTTAAATCTACTACTCTCTGTAAGCTTTTCCTTATTATCTATGCGCTGTCCTCCTGCCCTGTGTATTGTTAACCCCTGATCATTCCTCACAAGTTCTTTGTATTTGTAATATATAATTCTGTATTTCAGAGCATGGAGCAACACTGAATTGATAAGCAATATGCAGAGGATATAGGATTTGCTGTTGTACATATTAGAGACTTTTGAATTATGTGTCAATTATACAAATTTAAAATGTGTTTTGAGATCTCCTAACCCATCATCCCCAGAATCCTTGAAACACCATTTGATCTTTATCTGTGTGACCTTTAGAATTCAAATATTCCCACCCTGAAGCCTCACTCAGCTGTGTTATAGGTGCTGACTTAGCAAGGTGAATGCAAACACTACATTCTACACAATGATGCACAACAGAGGCCCATTTGCTCTTAATCTGTCACTTTGAAATTCAAACAATCATGCCTCGAAACCTCAATATTAAAATTTACAGCAAAAAGTAGCTGTAATTGCATGACAAGGTAACAAAAGTATTGCCAGAGTACTAGCACAAGTGCAGCAGGACAGGACAGTGCTTTGAACAGCATGCATTAAATACAAAGCAGCATCACAAGATGGCAACATGGTGGCATAGGTCCATGTATGTGGAGCTTGCATGTTCTTCCTAGGTTTATGTGGGTTTCCTCCAGGTCATAACAATGTGTACTCCTCCAAAGTAAAATGGTTGGTCAGGTGCAGTCTGGATGAGAATCATGAAGATTCATAGATGGCAGGTGTTGTTTGGAGCATCTGCAGCTCCATTACTTTTCCACCACTTTGCTAAATGTCTATCTTGGTCTCATTTGATCATAAAAATCCAATTTAAAAATGTCCGTATTGGTATAAAATATTATACAAACACTGCTAAAACGCTTACATAAACATACAATGAATTACAGGCATGTGTAAAACAGAATTGAAACACCAGTAAGGAAAGGAATATTGCAATGTTAGTAAAATAAACATTTTTTTCAGGCTTATAACAGCAAAAGCATGATAAAGGATATAACAGTGTATGTCAAGGTTAATGAAATGGGACAATGAAATGGCTGCTATATTAAATAGCTCATTCAGGCTGAATACTGAGGTAAAAACACTATTACAAAAGAAGAGCGTGTGGGAAAAGCAAAGGTTCTAGAAACATGTAAGAGAAACTTATTTCCATGGTGTGATTTGAATCTATTTTAACAAAATGGTAGTTAAACAAGCGATTATTCCTAGACTGTTAACACTTACAATGTCCACTCAAGGCAGTGATGAAGCCAACTACAAAATTCTAGTGTAGAGCACATCCACTTATGCACTAATAAGTCTAACTTATTTACCAACAACCAACAAATGAAAACTGATTATCATGCGTATTATTTTTTATTATGTAAGTGTTATGCTTTACTTAAAGGCTCATCTATAAAATATGAGCGAAGCTCCATGTTCCTGACCCTTGCTAGCATGACGGATGGAAAATTAGGTTATTTCAGAGGGATTTGGGGGCTGCAGTGCAAAATACCTAACCACTTTGCATGACTTTGGATATTTATTAACATATAGCTCTATTATAAAAATAGTAATATTAGGTTTCATTTTCACTTGTATGCTCTGGGTACCTCCCACAGTTTGCTCAACAGTGGTATGTTAATTGGCTTCTGGGAGAATTGACCCTGGTGCGAGTGTTTGTGTACTTGATCTATAAGGACAGTGATACAACTGTGATTTTTTCAAAAGCCATATCATTGAATGCTTTTAAAGCTGCTGTGACAAATCCGTGCCCAGAATGAGAAACCTTCTCAGCTGATAAAATATTTCAGCTGTTTGGGGCAGAGCGGTGGCTCTGTGGCTAGGGATCTGTGCCTGTGGCTGGAAGGTTCCTTGTTAAAATCCTGAAGCCAGCAGAGGCATTCTACTCTGTTGGGCCCCTGAGCAAGGCCCTTGACCCCAAGCTTCTCTCCCTGTCTGTGTCTCATGGAGAGCAAGGTGGGGTATGTGAAAAGAAAAATTCCTAATGCAAGAAATTGTACAGGGCTAATAAAACTAGCATAAGATTGGTTAGCTGTTTTTTCTATGATCTCAGAGAGTCAAGCCAAAATAAATGCAGATCCATAGCAGACGAATTATGATTTATCGTCCCCATTGCAAGATGGACTGTTCCCTGCTGGGACTTCAAAAAGAGATTGAATAAATGTAATGGTGAAAGGATATAAATTAGTTTAATACAGCTGTGAGCAGCCATATGCTGAACTTGAACTTGAACTTTATTGCCATATGTAACCGGTACTGGTACAATGGAATTCTTACTTACAGAAAGTCTCTCGATTGTAAAACAAGTGTAAAAAACAAAACAAATTGCAAACAGTGCATCAAGACAATATACAAACAGTAGACAGTGTGCAAGTAAACATGTAGACAGTTTGAATATAAACAATACAGACGTGTAAACAATGACTAGAGATGTGCAATAGATAAGAAATCATAAAGAGGTAGCTGGTGATGGTGTACGTGTGGTCCGAGGGGGATGGCTAAATGTGTTCGCCAATCTCACTGCTTGTGGATAGAAGCTATTGAAGAATCTAGTGGTAAGTGTCCGTATGCTCTTATATCTCTTGCCTGAGGGCAGTGGGGTGAAGAGCTCATGCCCGGGGTGGTGACTGTCCTCTGTGATGGCCAGAATTCTACCACAGCAGCGGTCCTCATAGAGCTGTTTAATCTCGGTGAGACCGCAGCCGATGATCTTCTGGGCCATATTGACCATTCTCTGCAGTGCCTTTCTTTCTCGCGAAGAGGTGTTGCCATACCACAAGGTGATCCCGTTGGTGAGGATGCTCTTCAGTATCCCATCAGGCCCTGCAGCCTTACGGATTTTCACCCTGCTCAGAGTCTTCTGCACATCCTGCTCTGAAAGTTTCAGAACAAACTCGCCCTGCACACTTGGGGTCTTCTTAGCATTGTCCGTGTTCAGAGCATCAAAGCGGGCATAGAAATGGTTCAGCTCGTCAGGCAGGGATGCTGCTACTGTATGTCAAACCTAAAAACAAAAACAATGTTACAAAAATACATTTTGTTAGCACTGTTTTAGTTATTTTAGGCATGTTTTGCTAGCAGAAGTCAAAACTACTAAACTGCATTGTGTTTCTTTGAAATACCTTTTTTATCCAAACATTCATAGAGCATTTAAATCACTACATTAACAAGAATGGTCATCACAAACATCTCAGCTTAAATACATTATGTCTCACTGTTGCTTTCTGGATGAAATCATCTGTGAAATCATGTGTTGTTACCCTCATGTTCTCTAGCTTTTCTGAGGTTGGAGAATGAACATTCAGCGTGAATGAACATTCTGTGCAAAACAACACAGGTGCAGTGAGAAGGATTCTTATAACTCTACAATATTCTGTCATGATAGTGTACAAATGTTTATTCTCTTATGCTATTAAAAATGACACAATGTTTTCTACTCTGGAGACTTTTGTACATGTCACTGTGTACATTCAAGCTGGTCTTCAGCCTTGTCACTAACAATTGCAAACTTATAAATTTGTGTCAGATACTCTCTTGCGTTTGACTCAGATCTTAATCCCAGACTAATCATGATGTAATTGAAAATCTTTGTTGAGTACATTTTTATATACTGTATATATCCACCTCTGTGAAGAAAATAATGGGCACTTTATAATTCACCTTAATCAGTTCCTCACTTTCTATAGATCCTCAGGCCCATTGATTCTCAATTTAACTGATTTGCTCACTCAAGAATTGTTAGACCCAGATGAATGTCATTAAAACTTTCAGATTTTCAAAGCTATGTTCTTGTCAGAGTCAAAAACGCAGTGCTATTTCATACAAAAATCCTGTCAGAATACTGTAGTTCGAAGTACATTAGCTTACTGTACATAGAGTTAAGGAAAGAAGAGATTGCACATAAGGAGTGAATACTGATTGGTGTGAAGTAATTAGTGGTGCACAATCGGTATTAGGGATCCATACAAGGAAAACTGAACTTTTTAATTTATATGAATGATCTAGGGTCCAGAGGTAAACTGTTAAAGTTTGCAGTTAATATCATATTAAGATGATGAGGAAACACTGTAGAAGTAGCAAAAGGAAATCAAATAGATTTAGAGAAAATTCAAGACTGGGCAAACAGCTGGCAGATGACTTTTAATGTGCAGGGTTTTGCATTAAGCTGGTAAAATGTAAACTATAAATACACAATGGGAAGCACTGAGAAGAGGCTACCTATGCAAAAACTGAGATATTTACAGTATGGTGATTTACAGTATATTTACATATTCCAGACAATATGGGAAAGTTAATGATAGGTTAAGATATATACTGTAACTGAAAGCACAGAATTAATATCAAGGATGGTATGATAAAATTGTATAACAAACTTCAATGGCCTCATATAGAAACTTCTGTAGACTACTGGTCACCGTATTATAAAAATTTAATGAGTCCAGAGGAGAAAACCAGTTAACCAAACAGTTTAAGGGAAAATCCTAGACTCCCATTTGTATCATTTCGTATGTTCTTTCATTCTGCCCATCAGAAGTTGTACACTAAGATGATGTACACACCCGAAGAAGGCTCCACAACCGAAACATTGTGTTTTCTTCTTCTCTTTTCTGCATGGAATGTTCAGCATGTCCCTTTGCAGCTTTCGCATGCTGACGCAGCTACCCACCTGAACTACATTAAGATAATGTACTATTAACCAGTTTCCATTGTAATTAAATAATAAATTAGTCTCAACTGCTTTACAAGAGAAATTAAGGGATGACAGGAGAGGTTGTGGCATGAAGAAATTGGGTGGGGCTGGAAGCACGAAGTTCAGCCAATAATCACAGACATGACCAAAAAAGGTAGAAAAGGTATTGGGATCCAGTGTTCCAGCACTGTATAAATAATGTAGAAACAGAAGTACCTGAACAACCACCTGAAGGACCTGGAACAACGTTTGGAAGAAGCTTTCAGGAGCTCAAAACTGTGAGTGATCCTTCTCATAAGTGAAAGCATTAATGTTAATTATAGCAAGTAACCTCTCAATTGCAATTGACTCGTGTGGGGGCCTGATCCCTGAGGTGACTGCTGCCTTTTCATTGGTTGTTAGACTTCCTGCCTGGTGTCCTGCTGGGTTTTAGTTGGACCATGTAAAAAAAGACTAAATTAGATTGATTAAATGAATATACTCTATGATTTGAAATGACAATATATAGATAAATCTTCATTCCATTTGCAGTACATTTTCAAATTTCTGTACACTGCAAATATGCTTGACAATAGTCTCATTATTCTGGTATATTTTGTTAATACAACCAGATATATCCAAGATAAATTATATTTGCTAATGGTCCACTGAAATAATTAATTAATTGAAAGACAAAATCTTGCTACAGTAAACAGCTATATTCAACAGTGACTGAGCCACTCCAAGTCTAGTCATTAAACTAGATTTCATAGGTGTGGGCCATAGCATAAAAACAGGAACAAATATGCTGAGAAAAGAAATTGAGATCAGAACAGACAGGATGAAGGAGTCATCCTCCTCCTCTTCATTAAAAGTATGAGAGCTACCTGAAACCGGATTCTCTTCAGATAATCTGAATGCTGTGATACTACCAGATATTGAGCTTCAATATATAGGATAGCTTGCTTTCTGATTAATCTTGAAATTTCCCTTATTGTGGAATCCAGAAAATGAAAATGTTTCTCCCATTTTGTGTCTTTCTGCAGAATAAGTAAATTGGTTCTTATTCATTACCAATTCTGCACTTTGTATGTCTAAATAAGGTAGGGCTCTGATAGTCACTAACTTGCAAATATGTATATATAGTAGTGAAATGTTTGTGTTGTATAGCTGTGTTATTATAATAAATATATGTTTGCTCAGTCTTAGTATTGGCTAATGAATCTCTTATTATTATATTATTATTTACAGTAATTTAATAATTTTATCACACACCTGATTTGTAACACTATTATTCCAGGCATGTGTTTGATAAAGTTTCATTCAAGAAAGTAATCAAATATGCCCATGTCTGTTGATTACATGAATGTTGAATTAACATTGTATTGTATTGGTATAAACTTGGTATCAAGTTGATGATTATGGGAAAAATATTTGGACAGGAGAATTATTGATATGTTTGAGAATCCTAAAGATTTATATTTATATGCTAGATATTTTCGGGAGAAGCTGTTAGATTTTCCTAGTTATTAAGTGAGCACATTAAGTCGTTGTTTGACACATTTCAGTAATATTTATCACCTTAAAAATGTCCACGAATGAGAAACGAATGTATCTCTTTGTGAATGACAAAAAAAGTTTACCTTTTCATCACTGCAAGAGGATGGGATAATTGATCTATGGAAACATGGAAATAGTATTGTCTCCCAGGTCTATGGAAAAACTAGTTGCAGGAGTATCATGTGTTCACCTTAAAGGAGGACCTCCTGCTGAAAGAGATGGCCAGGGATATTTCCACAGAAAAGCATAGTCTTGTCTTAATTCCTGTAGGTTTGAAGTCTGCTACTTTCACACCTGTTACAAAATGTGGCTAGGACTTACAGGTACTTGAAATCTACTATCCTATTACTAATTTGCATTTTTTTTGCAAAAAACCCTATAACGAGTGCTGACAGCTCGATCTTCTAATGGATAATGTATCTGTTTCAACAATCACTTATTTCTTCCTTTTTCTAGCAGAAGATTCTCTGCTCAGTTCCCACCTTAATCTGCTACCACAACATGGCGGTAAGACCAGCTATTTTTTTCTTCTGTTTCATTTGTTTACAAATGTTACCGTGGAGCCCTTTTCAGATGTGGAGAAGGCTCCACGGCCGAAACATTGTGTTTTCTCTCTTCCTTTTTTTCACCATGGAATAAACCTATTACTTGTTCCTAATTAATCATGTAGTTACTCCTAAAGTAGTTATGAGAGTTCTCCTACTTTGGTCAGGAAAATGTGCTTGGCTATAAATGCATCTTACAACTGGCAACCCATTGAAGCTAAGCAGGTGTGAGCCTGGTCAGTACTTGGATGAGAGATCTCCTGGAAAAACTAAGGTTGCTGCTGGAAGAGTTGTGGGTGGGGCCAGCAGGGGGTGTTCATTCTTTGTGGGTCCTGATGCCCCAGTATAGTGACAGGGACATTATAAAGTAAAAAGATGCTGTGTTTCGGATGAGATGTAAAATTGAGGTCCTGACTCTCTGTGGTCAATAAATATCCAACGGCGTTTCTCGAAAAGAATATCACTCTGTTCTGCTCCCTACTGGTAACTGTTGTGTGGTGAGTGTTCTGGCACACTATGCCTACTGTCACATCATCCAGGTGGGTGCTCCACATTGATGGTGGTGGAGAAGAGTCCCCATTATCTATAAAGAGCTTTGAGTGTCCAGAAATGCACCTTATAAGTATAAGCAATTTTTATTCATTATTATCATTATTATTATAAAGTGCGCTTTGCAGTTTTATTCTCTGGAAAGGAAGTTTATCTTGGCCCATTCACTTGGAAGAAGGCAAATAAATGCCTGAATGGGGTTTTGGTTCATAGTGCTCCAGCCCTACAAGTTTGATGCACTCTACAGGGGCTGGTTGTCTGTACGGCAATGCTAATGCTATTTTCAAAATCCACAGCTTCAGATATAGGTTCCAAGAGAGAGCATTAGGGTTGTCATGCAGCGAAACATATACAGTATCTGTGCAGATATAGGTTCACTCTGTGAGAAATGGGTGAGCACTGGTTATAAAGGAGCAGTCTCAGAGTAGCATTCATAGCTTAAACATAAACGACAGGGCTCAAGTGTCATGGAGTGGACTTGAGTTTGTAATGCTGGCAGTGCTTCTCCAGCACATTCAATGGGTCTGTTCCTATTAACAGTTCTACACTATCAGTTCACATTGCCTGTTCTAATTAGAGTCTTCAGGTTCATGTCTGTTTTCCTCTCTTTGACAAACATTTTCTAACTGGCTTGGGTCAGTTCCTTTCTGGCGCACAATTCACCAATAGAAAGGCAAATTGGAAATTTTTGAAATTTTAAGATGAAACCCCAGACCTATTTTCTTGCAACCACTTCTGTACTGTCACATAAATAATACCTATTAAATCCAGCATAACATTTTAAACAGTTACCACAGTAGATGGCACTGGGACAGCTTTTTCAAATTAATTCCCCAGCATGGTGACAGCCCTGTAAGATAGACCATTCTTTGTACGAGACATTAAATTGAAGGTTTTATTACTTGTGATTGGTAGCAATATTGTAATCCTCCTAATTATATCCATGTGGTACTCCACTGATTACACCCCACCACCCTATGTGAGTGATCATTCAAACCTTATTTATACTCACATTCGTTTTCTGTTACTCACTTATCAATCCAAGCACATGCCTGACATTTAATAACCTGTATTTTGACACTGATATTTTAATCCTTTACACATCTATTTAATTGATTAATTTTGATCATTATATCATGAGTTTTGGTTGAAACTCAAAGATGATGACCAGTTTGAAGAATGCAAAATGTAAGCCATGGGAGATCTCCAGATGTGCTGATGGATATCACTCCAGCAATGTTTAGAGGTCACTCTTCAGGTAAGGCGGTGTGTTAGTACGATGCATCATTTCAGGTCTTCTTTCCTTAATGTACACCTGTGTGTGTTATGGTGACAGGAACTAACATTGACGAATGCAGTCCTGAAAGATGGCAGCATCATCAAAATCAAAGGGAATATATCCCAAGATGCCGACAGGTGTGTCACTGTTTTGTATTTGTTTTATTTAATATCCAGGTCTGAGGACAATCTCCCTGATATCTCAACATTAACAGCAGGCAACATCAGATTTGTAAATAACCTTCTTGTATAATTGTATATCCAGAGAATTTTACATGGTTATTTCACATTTCCATTGCATTTGGAATCACCTCCTTTTGCTCTGCTTTATGATTATGTTACCATTCCTTCACTGGATTACCATTATTAATCATAGTTAAGTGTTGAGATTTAGCCTGCAAATCCCTCGTGTGAGATCATCATTGCTTGGGAGATCAGAGGAAGAACTACAGTGAAATATGAGGGAAAGGGAAGATGTGTCTTTGGAATTGTCAATAGAGAGAAACATATTGCCCCATAAATAGGGATTTACCCACACTAATGTTATCCTCAGATTCAGTATTAACCTGGGGAGTGATTCGCAGAACCTGGCATTTCACTTCAACCCCCGTTTCCAAGACAACCCTGATGGAGGTGTAATTGTCTGCAACTCAATGTCAAAAGGGAGCTGGCAAGCAGAAGGCGTTATTCCAGTTTTCCCCTTCAAAAAGGGAACTGACACTGAGGTAAGAGCCAGAGATAAATCAAGTTCTCTGTATCATCAGTGTCTCTTTCAAGTCCCTGTTTCAGTTTTTGTCTTTTGTTTGCTACCTCTCTCTTTATCTCACTCTTTGCAGGTCAGTGAAGCCTATGTTTGAGGTGTTACCCACCTCTCTCGCCTATCCTAGACATGCCCACTTTTATATCACTGTGAGCACAGGCCATCATGGCAACCCCTACAACAAGTATATAAGAAAGTTTACTAAAAGTGATGGTTTTTCGACCCATTTAGCCAGTCTGTTAGGTAGTCAGTAGCTAAGTGACTCCAAGCTTTTACTCAGCTGTTTCTTCTTAGAAGCCAGGGTATCAGCTTTGATAAATAACTTCCTTAAATTGCTATTATGGGGGCTTATTAGTATAAGTAGTTGAGCCACTGTAAATTTTATTTAAATAGTATCTGATGTTTGCTTTTATAGCGATTTGCTTTTATAATGTGTGAGCATTTTAACTCACACATGCTATGTTATATGTTACAAGTTATAACACATGATGGTAACACATGTGGTGTTATGCGTGGTGTGTGCAGTGTGAAGGTGGAGCCCTTGCAACCATAGCTGAAGGGATTGAGTAGGAGTGAGCCACAGGTGTGGTGTGGTTTAAGACCGTGCTGAACACTTCCCTGAGGGGGAGCGAGCAGGATTCAGTCCTGAGTGAGAGAATGGATGTGAGAGCTTTAATGGGTGATGTTTTAACCCATGTGGTTAGTCTCATCAGACCCTTGCTGTGATGACATAGAGTGAGGAGTGAGTATGTGCTGAATGCAATCTTGCAGGTACATGTCTTAATCATGTTGGAACTCACAAACGTTTTATGTGTTTTTGAAAGAGTCCTTTGGAGGACTAAACATTTCATTTTATCTTACGTGGGCTGATGAAGTGCTTGACCTGCAAGCTGGTGTGAAAAGGAAGGAAAATATTTTTCTTTTGTTTTTCCCCAATATAAATAATAACGAATGTTCATGTTTTAATGAGAATTGCTGAAAATGATTGCTCTTTTGTATTTGCTTGGTTCTTCCTCGCTTTCTTTGGTACTTTGGACTTCTGGACAACATTCTACCCAAGTATTTTCTCCAAATTGAGTTTTTTGGGGTCCTAGTCTCTAGGGAGATAGATTTAAACAAATCAGGTGAAGTCAAATCTCACTGTACCTAAATACTCAGTAAATATACTCAAAGTATTTATCTGTACCATGTAGCATAACATTTGATCATGAGAGCAAAGATAATTCAATAGGCAGTGTTAGTAGTTCTGTGTTCAACACTTCCAGCAACAAGCACCTAATCTACTATAAAACCACGCACATTATTTTAAACACTGAAGAGAGCCCTGTTTACTTTAACTAAAGTTTGGAAGTTCTGTTAACTGATGTTTCTGAATGCAGCTTGAGTGAAGCTCATTTTGTTACAATCCATTGTTCTTTAACTATATAACACGTTCTTTAATTTACAAACAGCCCACACAAATTCCTCACAAATGCGGAACCAACTGATTGATCTCTCCTTTTTCCTCCTCTGCAGTTAACTGTAAGAGTGAAGAGCAGTATGTTTGAAGTGGAATGCCCTGAAAATGTGAAGGTGGAATTTCCTGACCGCTTGCATCTACCATCACTGACCTATGTCTTTGTTTGTGGGAACTTCAATGTCACCTTCTTTGAGATCCATTAATCTCCTGGCAATTCAGTGGCCTGAACCTGTGCTTTAAGTCCCTCTGCTGCTTAATGTCAATATTACTGATTTGTGACCAGGATGTTATTTCTCAGCCAGGAAGGTTTTAGACTCAAGCTTGTTTGGAAACATCTTGGAAAACATTAAACTACTAAAACATCTCATGGAGTGTCAGCTTCTCCTGGTGTACTCTCAGTGATGATTCATTAGGTAGAGGAAATCCTAAATAAAAAGACACAGATAACAAACTGTGTTAAATGATCTTTGTACAAATGGTAAAAAGCTACTGTAACTTTTCTAGAGGCAGTTACATCTTGCTCACAGTTATTATAGCGTAATTTAACATTTGTGACATTTAAACTTTTCAGTTTGTGTGTTTATAACTTGTCCAATTTCTATCTATTAAATATCCTGACACAGCAGACACATGGAGATGAAAATTAGATGCTTTGAAAAGTTGTCAGATCCTTACACAGTTTTCACATTTTGTTGATATAAAACTTACTGCCATGACACTTTTAAGTATAAATGAGTATTTATTATATGTGTAACAGTTCTTGGGGTTTCCGCCCTTGCCGATCCTGCTCTGCCAGTTTGTCACTCACTGCCTGGACACAAACCTGGGTCTCCGGTGTCAAACAACAAGGAACTTGCCAGCTGAGCTAAAGGAGAACTCCCTCAGCCCAGGCAACTGAGATCCCTGTTATATGCAGGAGCATATGCGTTACATACTGTATGCATAACCTACTCCTCACATTAAAGCAAAAAAAAAAGAAGAAAGCACTGTAGATAATTCATCCGAAACAAAAATAGAAATGTCATTATGCCCTGAATATTTCACTCTTTGCTGTGGAAACAATTAATTTAGGTGTACAAAATTACCTTAACCAGTGACAATACATTGAGTGGCCTCTATGTGTGTGCAGTAATAGTGATTTTCTAAATGTCAGAATAAAGACACCTGTTTCTGCTGTTTCTGTGAGATCCATTGGTCAGGTAGTAAATTTCAAGAAAATAATGAACTATTAAGACCAAAGAACATTCAAATCACCTGAATAAAGTCACAGATTAGTAGAAAGGCATAAAAACATTTCAAAGAGCCCTAACATCTCTTTGAGTCTGGTGAAATGTACTACATTGCATCTCGAGAATTCAATTATTTCCTTAACACAAGTTGATATCAATTCAATTCACATGAGTTTATTTACTATTGAGTAGCTACCTGATCCAGGCAGGCTGTAATATGTTTTATGCACATTTTATGTATTAATAAATGTATCTTGTTTATTTAATCCGTGTGTGTTCATTATTGATCGACTGATTTTCTAATAGCCATAACGAACCACCTCGTGATTGCTGCTACAATTAATAAATTATCCTAGTAAATTCATAAAACCCCTACAAATGTATGGAATGAATAAAATTGCTCACATATAAACTTGAACTAAATGCTTACTCCAAGAACATTTAAGATGAAGACATGAAAAGGATATACAAAGAGTTAACAATAGTTTCTAGTTTTACTTGAAAAAAGTATACACTGACAAGCCAGTTTACCAAATTTCCTTTCCTTTCTGTCTTCTGCAACACAGTTGGCTCATGCTCCAGTAATGTTCCTCAGTTCCAGATTGTAAATCTGTTTGGAGAATATCATTTAGGCAAACAGATGCAGGCAATTTTTAGGAAAGCTGGGAGTATCGCTATTCGATGTACAGTAGCAACTTAAGAATAGACCTTGCTGCCACCTACCAACAACCTGGCTCATTATATTTTGGCACATTTGCTCTCCTACTTATATACTCCAGTGATATTCTTTACAGCAGTCACAAACTGTATAGCTGATAAAAAGCAGAGCAGCTAACTAATTAAGGGAGCTACATTTCTTTTAAAGAGACACATCTCTGTTTCCATCTGCAGTCAACCAACATGCCCAACTGCATGTGGGTTACAAAAGCAGCTAAGCAGTACTGCAAACGTGGCAAAACTGTAACTGCCCTTGTTAAAGTCACTAATGATCTTCTACTGACTTCTGATTTTTGTTCTCTTTATTGTTCTTGATCTCAGTGCTGCTTTTGACACTATTAACCATGATATTTTGCTTTATCGTCTTCAGACTGTGTTTAGAATTTCTGACACTGCTCTTAAATGGTTCAAATCTTACCTCACTGATTGTTGTCACTTCGTCTCTCTTGGTAGATTTATCTCTGAAATTGTCTGGTATTCTTCAGGGCTCTATTGTATGGTCTAAAATATCATTTCTATGCTGATGATACTCAAATCTATATCCATATTAAACTTGATAGTGATGTGGCTGTCTCTGTTCTCTCTAATCACATCTCTGACAAAAACATTGATGACCTCAGACTTCCTTAACTGTGACAAGACTGAAGTCATGCTAATTGCTCCCCCATCAACTTTGTAAAGCCAATGCAGTATCCCTGTCTGTGGATGGTACTATACTTAAGCTTCAGTCAAAATTGAAGAACTAGGGGATGTTATTTGATTCAGGCTTGACATTTGACCCACGTATTGTCAAAACATCATTCTTTCAACTCTATGTCCTATGTTATCGTTAACTGTTGCTGGAAAGCTGGTCAACACATGTGTCTTCTCTCTAATTGACTACTGTAATGTCCTACTCACTGGGGTTTCTAAATCCTCATTGAACTAACTCCACTACGTCCAAAACTTGGCAGCCAGAATCCTGAACAGTTCTAGTGCAACTGATCACATTACTCCTGTCCTGGAGTCCTTGCACTGCCTTCCTGTTGACTTCAAAATTGTCATGCTCACTTATAAGGCTCTGCATGGCTTGGCACCTCAGTACCTGTCTGAGTTATTGTCATCCTACTCCCCACCTTGCAACCTTCACTCTTCTAATTCTGTTCTTATTCTGTCCCCTAAGCCTGTCTACACTCTGAGTGACAGAGCCTCTTCCCATTATGCCCCAAAGCACCTTCTCTTACCTCTTCCAAATTTAAACTCAAAACCTTATTTTTTAGAAGGCCCTTTACATAACTGGTTCTTTTATATACCCCTTTGCTATATGTACCCCGTGTCCCCATCTACTATCTCCTCCCTTTGGGCTGAGTATTGATTGCCTTGATTAGAATGGTGTAGGTTGTACAGTACTTACTACAGTACACATCCGGCTTAGTGGTTTATTATCAGCCACTCAATAGATTGTCATTAATTCTTCACATCCTGTTGTGTTTTTATCACCTTTAGCTTTCTATTACAAATTCCCTAATTCATTCACATTTTGTTGATTAAATATATTTTCCCAGCTATTTACACAAAACAATATTGCTCAAATGAGGCATGTAATTTTGTTCAAAATAAGTTTTTTCTTATTAGCAGTCTGGGGTTTTTGGGTGACCAGAATGTTAGGCCTCTGGAACGCCTTGTCTGTAAATACTGTACCTACCGTAACCTGTGAGTTGTATGTTTTGTGTTGTGGAGCGTAGTATGTGTATGGTCATTGTAATATATATTTGTTTAACCAAGTGTGTCTGGATTATTACTCCTCGCACCAAAGCTGTGCCAGAGAACAAAGAATTCACATGCCTCTTATTATAACATGTGGTTCAGGTATATTGATAAAAATCACTTAAAGTTGGGGGTTATGAATAATTATTTTACTTATTGACTAAACTGCTTGGTCAATTCCTGATTTTCACCATTTTTGTAACCCCCATTTGTAACAATACTGTGCAATGAACTGTCAATTTTTAGAAAAGGGATAGTTGTTCCATTCTGATGCCAATTATTTTTATATAGCGCCTTTCTAATATAATAAGGTTGCCCCAATGTGCTTAACAAAGCCTTACATGTTGTGAATACAGAACAGAAAAGACCAGAAGTAAATGGAGGAGAGGAACCAAAATTTCCTTAGTAAGGAGGCAAAAAAACCTCTAGGGGTCCAACGTCAACTGGCAACCCAACCCCTATGGGCATGCTAACATTATACAATTAAAAAAAGGAATAAATAAATAAGGGTATTAATCCATCCACCATATCTTCTGCATGTCAGTACTCCATCCAGATCTCTGTAGACCAGCAAAATCCTCCTAAACGATATCTATATCCACGATATCCCTCTTGTATCCATGGCAGTGATGCAGCATCCAACTCAGATGGTGCCCAGCCTGGGCGCCATCTGGACATGTGGGGAGGAGCATAGGATAGTTTGGTCAGAACAGATGTATCTACCTGGTGGGCCAAGACAGGAGACACACAATGACATTAGGTGTTACAGCAGCACCAGCAGCCATGATTGAAGCAGGCTATGATGTAAGGTGTGAGTAGGCAGATCTCTGGCTGACTGAAACAGGTTATCCTCAAGGATTTGCCTGTATTTGGCTCCATCCATGTTGCTCTTGATGGTAACAAGCTTTCCCATTCCTGCTGCTGAAAAGCAACCCCAGAGTATAATAATAAACTTTATGTTATATAACGACTTTAAAGATGTGTTCTCAAAGTGCTTTACAGAATGAGAAAAAAGAACACACAAGATAAAACACAATTACAATCCCAGCAGCCATATCACCCTGCAACTCACAACTGGCAACCCACTGAAGCTAAGCAGGTGTGAGCCTGGTCAGTACCTGGATGGGAGACCTCCTGGGAAAAACTAAGGTTGCTGCTGGAAGAGGTGTTAGTGGGGCCAGCAGGGGGTGCTCACCCTGTGGTCCATGTGGGTCCTAATGCCCCAGTATAGTGATGGGGACACTATACTGTAAACAGGCGCCGTCCTTCGGATGAGACGTTAAACCGAGGTCCTGACTCTCTGTGGTCATTAAAAATCCCAGGGCGCTTCTCGAAAAGAGTAGGGGTGTAACCCCGGTGTCCTGGCCAAATTTCCAATTGGCCCTTACCAATCATGGCCTCCTAATAATCCCCTTCTATGAATTGGCTACATTACTCTGCTCTCCTCCCCACTGATAGCTGATGTGTGGTGAGCGTTCTGGCGCACTATGGCTGCCGTCGCATCATCCAGGTGGATGCTGCACATTGGTGGTGGTGGAGGGGAGTCCCCATTACCTGTAAAGCGCTTTGAGTGGAGTGTCCAGAAAAGCGCTATATAAGTGTAAGCAATTATTATTATTATTATTATTATTACTAGGAAAAGCAGAGAGGTGAAGAATGGAACCAGTTAAGTATAGGCTCTTCTGAAGAAGGTTTTGAGTCTGGATTTGAAGGAGTTTAGAGAAGGTGACTTTCTGATATCCTTGGGCAGAGAGTTCCAGAGCTTGGGGGCATAACAGAAGGCCCTGTCACCCAAGCAATGTAGACGAGCTGGGGGGAGAGTAAGGAGACCAGAATTAGAAGAGCGAAGGTTGCGAGGTGGGGAGTAAGGCGATAATAGTTCAGACAGGTACTGAGGTGCCAAGCCATGCAGAACCTTATAAGTGAGCATGAGGATTTTAAAGTCCACACAGAATTTGACAGGAAGCCAGTGCAAGGACTCCAGGATAGGAGTAATGTGATCAATTGCACTATAGCCCTAGTCAGGATCCTGGCTGCTGAGGTTTGGACATACTGCAGTTTGTTCAAAGTAGATTTAGATACCTCAGCACGTAGAGCATGACAGTAGTCAATTCAAGAGAACATAAATGTGTTGATCAGCTTTTCAGCCACAGTTAGTGATAGCATAGGGCGTGGTCTGGCAATATTTCGGAGGTGAAAAAAAGATGTTTTGACAATATGCTGCACATGTGGGTCGAATGTTAAGCCAAAATCGAATATCACCCCTAGGTTTTTCAATTTAGACTGAAGCTCAAGTACAGATAGGGTTACAGGAATGGCTTTACGAAGTTGATGGGGGGTGCCAATAAGCATTCTTGTTAAGAATAAGTCTTGTCACAGTTAAGATGAAGGAAATTGAGTCATCCAAGTTTTAATGTCAGAGATGCAATTAGATGTGTATCATCAGCGTAGAAATTATAGCTGAGGCCATGTGATCTTAAAAGCTGACCACGTAGAAACATGTAAATGCTGAAGAGCAAGGGGCCCAGTATTGAACGCTGAGGAACACCACACTTAACAAGACCAATTTCAGACCTATACCCATTAAGAGAAACAAAGTGACAGTGATCAGTGAGGTAAGACTTGAACCATTTGAGAGCAGTGTCAGAAAATCCGAACACAGTCTCAAGACGAGAAAGTAAGATGTCATGGTCAACAGTGTCAAAAGCAGCACTGAGATCAAGAAGGATGAGTATAGAAAGAGGACCAGAATCAGAAGCTATTAGAAGATCGTTAGCTACTTTGATCAGGATAGTTTCTGTGCTGTGAAGTAAATGGAAGCCAGATTGAAGAGGTTCAAAAAGGTTTTTTGTCATGAGATGGTTATGTAACTGGACTGTGACAGCATGTTCTAGAATTTTTGCAAGAAATGGTAAGTTGGAGATGGGGCGAAAATGTTTAAGATTGCCAAGAGTCATGTTAGGCTTTTTTGGCACGGGAGTAATGGCAGCAGTTTTGAGGACCGTTGGTACAATGCCAGTGCTCAAGGATTCATTTATAATATTGAGGACAATGGGACAGAGAGAAAAGAAACAGGACTGAAATAAAGTAGTGGGAATGGGATCTAAAATAGATGTGGTGGGTTTCAAGTGTTTAACTAGTTTATTGGGGATGCTGAGTCAAGAAGAGAAAAGCTGGAGAGAAAGGAACCAGAAAAGTTGGATAAGGAGGGAGGAGGTATGGAAATGATATTCGTAGTGGAGAGAATGTGATGCTGGATGTTGTTGATCTTGGAGCTAAAGAAATCCAAGAATGTGTTGCAAAGTTGCGATGAGGCAGGTAATATGGTGGGGCAGTTTGGCTTTAGTCAGCTGTTGATGGTGGACAAAAGATGTCTGGGGTTGTTATGGTGATTTTCAATGATGTGAGAGAAGTAGGTGGATCTAGCAGACTCTATTGTAACCTTATATTCAGACAAGTAATCTCCCCAAGCCTGATAATGTACATTTAGGGGACGCCACCTACGCTCAAGTTTGCGGGAGGCTGCCTTCATAGATTGCAGAAGGTCGTTGTACCAGGGGGCAGGGCGAGAGAAGGAGGTGGTTTAAGTTTTTAAAGGAGCAAAGGTGTCAAGGGTAGACAAAAAAGCACTGTCAAGTAACTGTATTTTGTCCTCTAGAGGGTCAGAGGTAGAGAAACAAGATAAGGAGTACAGAACAGAATTTGCAAACCTTGGGTGATCAATTGATCTCCAGTTGCGGAAATTTACAGAGCGTGAGGGGGGAGTGTTAGAAACAGGTAATTCCAGATTGAAAAGAATAGCTAAGTGGTCAGGGAGGCCTAGATCAAGGGAAGAGCAGTGGGAAACAAAAGAATCACTGGCAATGATTAAATCTAGGGTGTGTCTTTTGTTATGTGTAGGGTAACAAACAAACTGAGTAAGATCAAAACATCCCAATAGAGAAAGGAAGTCTTAGCCAGACTAGAAGACCTTGAGTCAAAGTGTATATTAAAGTCCCCAAGAATAAGAATCCTTTTAAAGGAGAGTAGATCAGCAAACTCACCTAAGAAGGCTTCCCTGGGTTTGGGTGGTCTATAAACTGTGGCAATGATAGTAGATTGGGGGATAGAGACATTTAAACCAAGACACACCAAGAGGGAGGAGGTATAGTAATAGGACTTAAATTGTAAAAAAGGTTGTAAATAACAATGATGCCCCCGCCTCTGCCTGAGAGACGTGGAAGGTCAAACAAACCATATCCAGGAGGTTGTAGTTCAGGTGGGTAGCTGCGTCAGCATGCGTAGGCTGCAAAGGAACAAGTAATAGGTTTATTCCATGCTGAAAAAAAGAAGAAAGAGAACACAACGTTTCGGCCGTGGAGCCTTCTTCAGGTGTGAGAGAGACAGGGCAGTAGGCAAAGGTAAAGTAGCGGGAGAACAAAGGTTGGGAGGGAGGAGGAGGGAGAGGCGGGAGCAGGGGACAGAAAGAGAGGCCAATCAAGAGGTGTGAAGTCAGAATGGGTGCAGAGAGGTGTGAAATGAAACTTCCAATGAATGGAGAAAATTTAAAAGAACAGTAATCTGTCGTTAAGGGAAGGGAGAATGTGTGATCCTAACTGCAGAATAATTTTAGTTTCGGTGGTCTTTCTGATGTATGAGTTCGGAAAACCGTCTTTGAGAACACAGACGGAGAGATTAGTGTGGTCGTGGCCGTCAGAGGTGAAATGAGAAACAATAGGCTTGGAGAGATCTTTAATCTTCACAGCCCTGACGTGTTCTCTGAAGCGGTCTCCGAGTCTCCTTCCTGTTTCTCCAATGTAGATGGCTGGGCATTTACTGCAAGAGATACAGTAAATAAGGTTGCTGGAGGTACAAGATGCTGTCTGGGTGATCCGGAATTGTCCTGAGGGGCCTTGAATGAGTGTGGTGGTGGCTGTGTACTTGCAGGTGATACAGCGAGCTCTGTTGCAAGGGAAAGTGCCTGGTGTGGATGGTTGTTGAGGGCGGTCAAGGAGGGCATATCCAGGAGGGACTAGTTGGTTAAATAACAGTCCATCGTTCTGTCTGTGCCAGGTTTCGGTTAAACACAGAAGGTCCCGTTTTTTCTCTTTGATAGTGTCACATAAAAGAAGAGCCTTGTTGTTTATGGAGCGGGTACTGAGTAGCGCTGATCTGGCTAGTCTCGGGGATGCAGGGGGAAGCGGAGTGCGCTCCAGGTATGGTAGTGAGAAGATTTTTTAGGTTGGCACCGGTACGGGATGGATTTTCGGTCATGCGCCGAAAGGCAGGGATAGAGACTCCGCTGGCAGATGAATGAAAGAAACAGCGTCCTGTGCTGTGATGGATGTAGCGACTCGGTCATTAAATCCCAGTAATACAGCAATAAACAAATGTATCTTTTACCAGGAAGTCGCTTTATTTTAGTTGAAGAAGTTGCAGTGCGGTGTGCCTCAGAGACATGATCTATGAATCCAAGACGGTGCAACAAGACAGGAAGGTAATCCAGAGTAAGGCAGTAGCAGGTGGTGAAACTCTTGCTCAGTTGAGCAATTATACAATGCAAGTGGAAGTCACATTTGTAAATTGCAACATGGAGCGGATGACGTGAAGCGGATAAAAATAATTAGAAACCAGTGTTGCCAAGAAGAAAAATAAAAAAATAAGTATATAAAAAAACTGAAAAAATGGTGAGAGGAGTATGATGCTGCCACCACCATGCTTGGCGATAGGGATGGTGTTACCTTGGTGTTGGGCTGCATTTGGTTTGCGCCAAACAAAGAGCTTTGATTTCAGAGCTCAGCTTTAGTCTCATCAGACCACAATTTTCTTCCAAAAGGTTTCAGGTTTTGTCACATGGCTTCTAGCAAACTCCAGGCGTGACTTAATGTTGGCCTTTCTCAGAAGTGGCTTCCTTCTAGCCACTCTCCCAAAGAGGCCAAATCTGTAAAGTGTTGTTGGTGTCTGGGCAGTTTCTCCCATTTCAGCCAAAGAGCTCTGCAACTCTGTCAGTGTTGTAACTGGCCTCTTGGTCACTTCTCTGACAATTCTTGTCCGGTTGCTCAATTTGGTAAGACTGCCTGATCTTAGTAGTGTCTGGGTTGTGCCATGTTTTTTTCCATTTTGTTAAAATGGACTTCACTGTGCTCCTATGAATGTTCAAAGCTCTGCCAATCGTTTTATAACCTTCTCCAGCTTTTTTCCTCCTAACAATTTCTCAAAGTTTCACAGGCAACTCCTTGGTCCTCATGACAGCAGGACTGATCTGATCTGCTGTTGTGATCTGATCTGCTGTTGAGATCTCACAGTCAGTGATATTTATTGTGCAATCAAGCTATTGAACAGATTCGAAATGAACACAGGTCTCCCTTGTTAACATATTTAGTGTAATCTCTCAAGATAATTGAATATCTCACCCAATTTAGGTTGTTAAAACAAAGGGGGTGAATACTTACCAATTAAGTAATTTTCTGATTTTTATTTTTTTATAATTCTGAAGACATCTAAATACTTTATTTAATTTAAACATTATAGAGAATTACTTTTACAGGAGTGGAAAAAAATCCCATTTAAAATGCTTTAATTTGACTTTGCAACACAGCAGAAGGAGAAATAGTCAATGGTTGGGTGAATACTTTCAGAAGGCACTATACTGTTTATCAGATACTTTTCACTTTCGGTCTCATGCATGCCTCCTCCATCTCAATTTCCAATTTTTCAGCTACCCTTTGATTAACTATTCACTTTACTTGGGAGTCCCATCCTCCTTATTCTATTGTCAGATTCTGCTGTCATCATATATATTTTAATTGCATTCAAAGATACATACTTACTGTAACTTGACAATGAGAGTAAATATGTTTTCTGGGATCTTTTTGCCTATCTTTCTCAGAATCCTTGAAAACCCATTTTGCCTTTATTGTGTGACCTTTAAAATTCAAATAATCACACCTTTAAACCTCACTCTGCCGTGCTGTAGGTGCAGACTTAGCAAAGTGAATGCAAACTCTACACGGTGATGCATGAAGGAGGCCCATTTGTTCATAATCTGTCAATTTGAAAATAAAAAAATCATGCCTTAAAACTTCAACAGTAAAATTCAGAAGCAGCTATAATTACATAACAAGGTGACATACAATAAGTGTTGCCAAAGCATTAACAGAAAATGTTGCAGGACAGTTCATTTAACAGCATGAATTAGATAAAAAGGGACATCTACAAATTGCATACAGTCTACAGGACAGACAGTTTTATATGTGGGAAAATGCCTTAATTTAAGTGGAAAATAAAACAAATTTCACAATATGAACAGTAGTCTATACTGAAAGACATGGTGATTTATAGTAGATCCCTTATTTTGTGAAAGATTGCTATGTGCTAGACTGCAGTTTAAGCTGTATCTTTGTGCTCCCTATGCATATTTTAATGTGCAAAGGAACAAGTAATGGGATTATTCCATGCTGAAAAGAGAAGAAACGAAACACAACATTTCGGCATTGGAGCCTTCTTCAGGTGTGAGCAGGCCTTTGCTGAGGAGGGATTGCTCATCCTGTGAAAGCGAAAGGTCAGATGGTATAGTCACAACAAGGTTAGGATTGGTGAAGTTGTTAGGGGTGTTGATGGCTTTCTTCTGCAGAAGATGACTGAGTTTTTTTTATCCTTCTCTTTAGTGAGAAACTGGTAGAGTTTGGAGTTGAGAGATCTGATGAGGTCAGTTATAAAGGGAAGATGATGTGGAGCTGTCAGCCATAGAAATTCTTTAGCCTCTTTGATGTTGTTGTCGGAAAGGATAATCTGTTTATTACTCTGGGTGGTATCAGAGTCAAAAGAAAAAGTGCAAAATTTCAGACAAAATCCTTTAGGAATAAATGATATTATGTCGACGACATCTGTAAAGGAATAGAAGGTGGTTAGAAAGCCTGGTCTTGGAACAGATAGCTGCAAAGAGACAGAATGCTGGTTTAGTAAGAGAGGGGGGCAAGTGACCCAGGGAGGAAGAGAAGGAATGATGAAAAGATCTAGAAAAAGATTTGGAGGAAGTCATGGTGGGTTGCAGCAGATGTAGGTTGAAGTAGTTCAGGTGGGTAGCTGCGTCAGCATGCATAGGCTGCAAAGGAACAAGTAATAGGTTTATTCCAGGCTGAAAAGAGAGGAAAGAAAACACAACATTTCAGCCGTGGAGCCTTCTTCAGGTGTATTTTAATGTGTGAGAGTGTGGGAAATCAGAAAATGTCTGTTTTTATTCTACAAAAGTTTTGTCTCAGTTTGGGGTACTTCACCACAGACACCTATTCTCCAAGGGTGAAGTCTCATTCGAAGTCTTGAAGCATTCAATTTCTTTGTTGTGAATTGTTTAGCTCTTAAAGAGCCTCTGCACACATTTAATGAGAAAACCTGATCATTGCTATTTTATTTTGTACTTGACTCATTAACTGAACACATTTTAGTCATATACAGTATATTGCAGATTTTTGGATTATCTGTTGAATAATGAGTATTTTTCAAATGACAATGAGTAAAAATACATTTTCCAATATCTTGTAAAATTTCTTCCTTAAAGCTCTTAAAAGATCATTTCAGCATCTCTGTGACCATTAAAATTATTTTTTTTACGTCCTGTAACATTACAATTCTGACTCAACAGTACTGTCAGTGCTGACTTAACAAAGTGAATCCAAACACTGCCGTCTACTCAAGGATAAAACACATGCACTAAAGAGGCCCATTTGTTTTTAATCTGTTTCTTAGATATTTAAATAACCATGCCTTAAACCTAAATATTCAAATTCAAAAGTAGATCTTTAGGCATGACAAGTTGACACTAGTACTGTCAAATGCTTTAATAGAAAGAGTAGCAGAACAGGCACAATAGGACATCACAGGTTTTATACAAACATTTTCAGGACATTTACATTTAATTAGGACACAAAAAGCAAACAAACGACAGTACTAATTTATATTAAGTGACATAAGGACAGACACAAATGAAATGAGACCATTTGTACCATCTTGCACTCTTAGAAGCTAAATTAGATTCATATTTTGTCCAGACGTGTCCTAAAATTTCCCAGAATTCTGGTATTGGCCACCTGGCAGCATATCTTAAAAGTGCCATTAGGGAAGTCTGTTCCAGAATATTCAATACTCTTTGAGTGAAGGAAATGGTTATTTAAAGTTGATTTCTCATCTTGTCACAGTATTATAAATTTAATGCGTGAGAGTATCCATGCGAGGGCAGGAATCCTGCCGATGAATCAGGGGTAGAAAGTATCTTTGGCCTGTTTGAATACAACTCAGCCAGACTGGTCTGTGTTTATTTCTGTCATGCTGGCACATGTCTCTGGGACTCCTGCTTTCCCTGGTCTGTGACACTCTCCCCCTCCAGGCTGTGGTCAATTTTTATTTTTTCAGAGTTTGTCTCAGTTTTCTCTTTAGACATCTATTCTGCAAGACCTACTCTTGAGAATTGTAGTATTCAAGTATTATTTATGACACACTATTATTAATACTGTACTAAGAACCTCTCAAGAAATGTACCCAATAATTATAAGTATTATACCCTTGCCACCAAATAATGTCAAACAATGATCTTTGCCAGCTTATTGCAAAAGTAGAAGTGCTTTGTATACTGTATTTTCATAATACCAGATTTCAGAAGATGTAACAGGATTTAAATTACCTGTACATTAGCTTACTGTACATAGAGTTAAGGAAAGTAGAGATTGCACATAAGGAGTGAATACTGATTGGTGTGAAGTAATTAGTGGTGTACCACAATCAGTATTAGGGATCCATACAAGGAAAACTGAACTTTTTAATTTATATGAATGATCAAAGGTCCAGAGTTAAACTGTTAAAGTTTTCAGTTAATATCATATTAGGATGATGAGCAAACACTGTAGAAGTAGCAAATGGAAATCAAATAGATTTAGAGAAAATTCAAGACTGGGCAAACAGCTGGTAGATTACTTTTAATGTGCAGGTTTTTGCATTAAGTTGGTAAAATGTAAACTATAAATACACAATGGGTGTCACGGACGTCCAAAGGGACTAACCGTGGGGAGCAGGAGAGCGGAAAAAGACCCATATGGGTAGCGGCGAGACGGGAAAAAGTCAAAGTGCAAAGAGTTCAGGAATGCCGTATAGAAACCTATGCCCTCAGGGAGCGGACGTGGGGCGCCCTGGTGCTAGGCGGGTCTCAGGACATCCGAACGTCAATGCTGAGCGAGGACAGAGTGCAAGACCCGGAAATATATAGCCCAAGGGAAAGAGAGGGACAGGAAGGACAGCAGACCGGAAACTAGGGACAGGACAGAGAAGGAGCGCCCTCTGGCTGCAGAGGGCGTGACAATGGGAAGCACTGAGAAGAGGCTACCTATTCAAAAACTGAGATATTTACGGTATGGTGACAAGTTACTTACATATTTCAGACAATATGGGAAAGTAAATGATATGTTAAGATATACAGTATATTGTAATTGAAAGCACAGAATTGATATCAAGAATGGCATGGTACAATTGTATAACACACTTCAATGGCCTCACAGAAAATTCTGTAGACTATTGGTCACTGTATTATAGAAATTTTATTGCTGCTCTGGAATGAGTCCAGAGGAGAAAACCAGTTAACTAAACAGTTTAAGGGAAAATCCTACACTGACAGGCTGAAGTAAATGAATGTTTTTTGTCTTGAACAGGCAAAATTACAGTGCTGTTTGATACAAATATTCAAAATCCTCAAAGGCATTGACATAGTCAACCCAACAGATTTCTAGAGGGAAGTATATTTATAACTAAAAACAGGAGACACTTCTTTATCCTAGAATTTATGGGAGGATGGAATAAGCTATTAAGCCATGTTGTTGAAACTGGTATTCTGGATTCCTTCAAAAAACAGCGGGATGAGATCAGTTATCTACCAAATGGATAGATGGAATGAATTTCCGTCTCCCATTTGTATCATTTCGTATGTTCTTTCATTCTGCCCATCAGAAGTTGTACATTAAGATGATGTACACACTCGAAGAAGGCTCCACAACCGAAACGTTGTGTTTTCTTCTTCTCTTTTCTGCATGGAATGTTCAGCATGTCCCTTTGCAGCTTTCGCATGCTGACGCAGCTACCCACCTGAACTACATTAAGATAATGTACTGTTAACCAGTTCCCCTTGTAATTAAATAATATATTAGTCACAACTGCTTTACAAGAGAAATTAAGGGATGACAGGAGAGGTTGTGGCATGAAGAAATTGGGTGGGGCTGGAAACACAAAGTTCAGCCAATAATCACAGATGTTACCAAAAAAGGTAGAAAAAGTATTGGGATCCAGAGTTCCAGCACTGTATAAATAATGTAGAAACAGAAGTACCTGAACAACCACTTGAGGGACCTGGAACCACATTTGGAAGAAGCTTTCAGGAGCTCAGAACTGTGAGTGATTCTTCTCATAGGTAAAAGCATTAATGTTAATTATAGCAAGTAACCTCTCAATTGCAATTGACTCGTGTGGGGGCCTGATCCTTGAGGTGACTGCTGCCTTTTCACTGGGGGGACTTGGTTGTTAGACTTCCTGCCTGGTGTCCTGCTGGGTTTTGGTTTGACGATGTAAGGAAAGACAGAATGATTAAACTATATTCAAGTCTTCAAGTGTATTATATTATTATATTTTGATGGTGATCTTTTTAAAATAAAATAAAGAGATTAGACATTATTTAAAATGACTATATAAACAAATCATAATTCTGGTTATATTATTATGTGACACCAGAAAATTCCATATATTGCAGAAGTTCTTAACAATAAGCATCTGACAGTTTAAGTGTCCTGGTTCATTGAGGTAAACATAATAATATTTATTTGATTTGGTGCCTTTCATGGTACATCATATCGAGATATTGTATAATACAGCAATCCAACAAAGGAGACAGGTGTACTGTGAATTAAACATGATGCAGAGACCTGTATTCCATAGTAAATTGCTAGTTGCTACTGTATGTAAAAGCTAATTATTTTAGTTATATTCATAGTAGTGATTTACTTTTATTTACCCATAGTATCTACATTTTAATAAAGTGATAAAAATGATGATGATGGTACTTTGCATGAACATTGCATCTACTGTATACTACTTTTTTAAAAGTGATTATGTTTTATATAAGAGAATATGTCAGCAAAAACTGCAAAAAAATATCCAAAACTAACATACTGTATACTGATTGCAAAAGTATTCACAACAGAATTCATGAGCTAATACTTTGGCAGAAACACCTTTGGCAGCAATATATTGTAGAAAGAATGCTGTATTAATTCTTAATATTAAGATAGTGAGTTACTTTTATTTACCTGTACTGTAATACCTGCTATGTTCTGAAAAATTACACTGATAGTAATTTGCATGGGTCTTGTATTGAATTGCCCACATTTTCATATCTTTCTGTAGACTGTTGTAAAGTGCACCAGATGGGATACAGTCAAAAGCATGTGCTATAGTGACTGTTACCCCTTGAAATTGCAGAAGTCTTAAATAAACAGGCTTTCATTTTCACAACTTTAATTCATTGTCAGTTTTTTTCTTTTTTATCTCAATATTTTTTAACATTGTGATGAAGAGGATCATTATACTGAAGTGAAAAGAGAGACTAAAAGATAGAAGACAGAATAGTGACATTCTCGCAATGATCAAATTCAATGCTATTCTTGAAGAGTTTAGTGAAGAGTGTGACAGCTTATAGTTTGAAATCCTTCCAAACTTTCTTTTACAGTAGTTGTGTATGGCTTGCCCAAAGAAGTATTGACAGTCCTCAACTGCCATCATACTGACTTCAAGAGTTCTGGAAATTAATGCTTTTTAGCAGACCATCTCCTTCCTTAATCTGAGCATGAAACGGTTTACCTGCTAAGCCAAACACAATTCTTGATTTATCTTCTTCTAAAGGACCTTACAGTACTGGCCAGCTGCCTGCAACATGTGATGCCCTATCATAGTCATTTTTCTAGAGGAAAATCAAATATAAGTAGCACATCTTTTAGCAAGTTATTGAGTGCCTACTACAGTAAATAGTGTCTGATGAGTAGTAAAAGCTGAAAAATATTTATCCTATATGAGGATTCTTGTTAATGCAAAAGCATGACAAAACCTTTCTTTAACACTAATTGTGATTCTGCTTCAGGGTTAACCTTAGAATTTCTTTTCAACAAAGCTTTTCGTCACTCCACGTCACCATATGTTTAAATAAACCTAACATTTTACTCATCCTGGATCCAACATTTTGGTAATATCTCTCCATTGTCTATTTGGTAATGATAGTTACCAAATAGCAGCACATAGTACCACCCAGACTCTATCTGTCTTAAATTACAGTGGCCACATGTTGTGTTTTCTCTGGTCATCCAGGCTTTATTGTCTGAAAACTGGTTTAAATGGCCAGTGGGATGTCAATTGCCCGCCCCAGGACATCTGTCCCTTGGAGGAACTGGTTACTCAATAAGGCTAAATGATGGTAGGACTGTGAGAGCATTTCTCTCTTGCAGATAGACATGTACTTACTGTATTACAAAACCATTTCTTAACTCTTTATGAAAATTCAGAAGCAAAAAAATGTACAAAATAAGAAACTTATTTAACTGTTAATAAGTTAACGGTTTAACTGTTTTTATAGTGTGCAACCTGCTCAGTATATTTATTATATATGCTCTTGCCATATCACACTGGCCAGTACCGTTATGGCACTTAACCAGATGAATAATAGGACCCTATGTGGTGACTAATAGATCTCAAGAAAGCAAGGGGAGTTAGAAACAAAAATCCGAATCGCAGTTCAAGAGTCGTGGTCAAAGACAGGTGCGCTGGTCAGGAAGCCAGAGGTTCAGAAGCCAATTAATCTCGGAACAGAGATGAGGAGCTCCACTTGGTGAAAAACCAATACTGAGCGTTGAGGTGAAGGTGTTGAGGGCTTAAGCATTCTGGGATGTAGTGGGTGCGGTGATGAAGGAAAGGTCTGATTGGTTAATTAGTTAATGCAACAGCGTTTGCAGGAATTGGAAAAGGCTGGAGTCTGATTTGGAACAATAGGGGGTTGTTTGTGTGTCTGAGGCAAACAGTCCAAGGGAGTCAAAGCGAATTCCATGAATGTTCCAAAGTCCATAATTGGGAAATCCATCCAGACACAGACAAACAGAGTTAAAAGCCTGAGCGGGATCCGGCGCAGGGTCGGGGAAATAAAAGGGGGGTCACGGGACCACACGTTCCCTAATCCAGAAGGTCAGGACGCCATGATGAAGACTGTGCCGTAGAGTCGCTCCTGGACTCGCTGATAGGCGGGCTTCCGGGCATCCATATTCCAAAGCTGAACCTAGGTTGGCAGGAACTCTGGCTTATATAGCACGGTGGGTTAGAACCGGAGGCAGGTGTAGGAGATCAGTACAATACAAGGAAGGGATGGAGCGTCCTTAAGAGGAGGGGTTTACGAGCATGACACTGGCATCTTGGTCAAATTTCCCATTGGTCTGTGAAGTGTTTTGAGTGGAGTGTCCATTATTATTATTTAGAAGGCAGCTTATCATTTATTTTGGCCTCTGTGGGTATTATTTAAGAGTTTAATACTCAGTAGCAGTCTGGGGTTTTCTAGGTGATTATGATGTTAGGCCTCTGTAATGCCTTGTCTGCATGTACTACAGTATAAATATAGTACCGTGTTTGTTATCTGTTGATGTAGTGTGTAGTGTAGTGCTTGTATTGATATTGTTAATGAACATCTGTTTAACTAAGTGTGCCCAATGTATTACTCTTTTCACCAAAGATGTGCCAGAGAACCAAGAATTCTCCTGCCTCTACTTATACTAACCACTCGGGTATATTCTGGAGAAATCACTTACAAGTTGGGGCTTATGAATATTGATATCACTATTTTCGTAACCCCCTATTTCTAACAATGTTGTTTTTTTTGTTGTTGTCATTCTCTAAAGCTCTTTGAGAATCCACTTTTAAAGGGCTACATAAAATACAATTTATTTTTATTTCTGGCTTCCTGAGTTAATGCAATGTTAACTTGATTTACCACAGTAAAGATAGACTTTTTAATTTGCACAAATAAGCGTCTGTAAATCCTGTATGTTTCGCCTTATTATTGTTATATGAATAATCACCAAATCTCTCTTTCTCCACTAGAGGATTCCTGCTTAGTCGCCTTTTTAATCCATTACAGCAAAATGTCGGTAAGATGAGCAATATTTAAAATTTTTATAGTACATCTGTTTAATAATAAACGACAGTTCTTTACTGCCTGATCAATCCCTAATACTGTAAAACTCTTTGAGATTGGCGTTCAAATATATGTGTCCCTGCTAAATAAAACCAGGGTTCTTTAAAATACAGAATTTCACAAATGTGTCTGAACATGACATTTAATGGTTACTTCAACATTGTAGTCACTGTGTATAGTTAAAATTTATATATATTTATATACAATTATATATATTTTATACATATATATTCTTCTACTAATATTTCATCATGTAGAGAAAAAGTGCTTGTGTTATTCCAATATTTCAAAGAGTTTAAAAAAGGGCAGTAACTCTGTGCTGATTTACTGATTCAGCTGTGACCATTTCCTCACATGGGCATGAAAATATTTCTGTTATTGCAGAAACATGCAGCTAGCCTGGATTCAACTTCTGGGGTTCAACTTCAGTTTGGGTATAGGTGTGCAATGATCTATAATTATGTAGATTAAATTAGTAAACCAGGTAAATTTGTAGATGATGCAAAAATAGTAGTGAAAAATAAAAGTTACTGAGAGACAAAATCATTTAGATAGCTGTGTATGCTTCACTGTTCTTCTTTACACTGAGAGTTATGATTGTCTGGAATAGGATTCCCAATGCAATTGTTGAGACCAAAACTCTGGGCAAGTTTAAGAAATAGTTAGATGAAGTTTTAGTTCAGTTAAGTAATTAATTTACTAAGTGACCAAGATAGGCTGAATGATCTCCTCTCATTTGCTTCTTTTATTATGTTCTTCTTCAAAGGAATCAATTTGTCTTGTACACATTTTATAATGCTGGGGGATAACAGAATAGCTAGATAAGTTTATGTCTAATTTAAAAAATATTTGATTTTCTATCTTGTATATCTGGTTAAAAAAACACAGGGTCTCATTTGGGGTAAAAATTTGAACATAACCCTTTAGGATACTTTACATTTTATAAGATTAATTATACAATTAGGGCAGCCTTGAAGCCCAAGTCACAAAAAAGTTTCGGTATTACAAACAAAAGGAAAATAGATGAAGTGAAAATGAATAAACTGAAAACAATAATTCCATCATTACTTTTCATGCAAAAATTGCCTATGTTTAAAGCTCATTCTTCATACTGTATATACAAATGTGCATTAGAAGGATGAATAATTACACAGACTTAAAATCTTGATGTAGACCACTTGCTGTGTGTGATATCTCGACAGGTGTTTTCGGTGACAAATGCAGTCGTTAAAGAAGGCACCGTCATCAGAATTGAGGGGAAGATACCTCCAGATGCTGACACGTATGTTACTGATTCATGTTTGTTTAATTAAGTACCTAGAGCTCTGAGGGAGAAAGGGATATCTCTGATACTTCACAACAGCGTGCAGATTGCACACATTCATAAAACACCTTTAGTTCCTTTTTAAGAATATCCTGAAAGCAACTCTCAAGTGTCTCAACTAGTGAAGGTGCTTGCCTGAAAACACACTTTTTTAAAATTAGTGAATACAAAAATGGGTGGATATAACATTAAGTAACTGCTGATTCTATTTTATATTAAATAGTGTATAATGACACCAATCCTGCACTGAGAGAATTAGATTAGATCACTGCTGTACCCTTAATAATCATAATAAAAGTTAAAATGCAGCCTGAAACTCACATTAGTAACTTTCTATTAAAATTCTTGCCATCCTGTTTCTTTCAGTTCTGGGTATAAAACTCAGTGATTTCCCCAGTCCTGCCGAGCAATATTAAATGGCAGCTTAAGGATTGTTACTAAATTTCAGTAAGATATTAACAGTTTTTCACACCTAGAGATCATCAGTTATTGAATACTGAAGAGGCTTAAAGGCAGAGCTATAGTGAAAGAGGAGGGAAAGTGAAGACGTATCTTAGGAATTGGGAATAGGGAGTAATATACTGACAGATACAATGTTATTGATCTGCACTAATTTTATCCTCAGATTCAGTGTTAACCTGGGGAGTGATTCAGAGAACATTGCACTGCACTTCAATCCCCGTTTCCAAGACGATGGTGGTGTAATTGTCGTCAATTCAATGTCCAAGGGGAGCTGGCAAGCAGAGCAGATTGAAAAGGCCTTCCCTTTCAAGAAAGGAACTGTCACAGCGGTAAGAGATAGAGATACTATAAGTCAGGTTCTCTTATCACCAGTGTCTCTCTTTATCTCACTGAAGTCAGTGAAGCCCATGTTTGAGGTGTTTCCCTCCTCTCTCCTCTAACCCAGGCAAGCCCGCTTTGATATCACCCTGTCTCTATAGACAGGTGGTGACAGGCCCAGATGTGGCCATCCTACCCGAGCAAATGTGCTATAAGTATGTAGGTTGCCTGAAAAAAAATAACCTTCTTAAATTTAGTGTATTGTAACACGAGATTCTAAAATGTTTATTAAGCACAATTAATGCATATATTAGTTGTGCAGTAGTGCAAATTCAAAGGTTTAGTTTATATCTGTTTCTAAAAGAATATTATTTGGTATACTTCATCTACGTACAATGGAGATGTTTTTGTAGGGTCTGAGTAAATGTGTCCAGAATTTTCTGATTTATGGTTTATGATTTTTTAAATTAAACCTTTTCTTGTCTTAATATAATTTAACAAGCAGAGACTTAAAGAAACCACTCAAAGAAAAGGTTACAACAAAGCATAGTTAAAAAAGGAAATTAGAAAGGTGAAGAAAGGAATATTGCAATGTGGGCTACAATAAATACTTTCTTCAAGTACCAGAATAGCAATTAGTATGGAATTTACTTCCATCAATGGAATCTGAATCCACCTAAAAAATACAATATAGTTCAGTTTAGGCTGTTTAGAGCCAACATTAAATATACATTGAAAGATTTATTGCACTTTTTCTCCGATTTCTTTGAAAGTAGGGGTCTTCATATAGAAAAGGCATTATCCATAAATATACTCATGGAAAAAAGAAACGCAGCAATTCCCCTCTTCCACACTCTGGCCCTACTGTCTGTGTGGAACAGGCTAAAGAGTGACTCATCCATGAAGAGGACCTGATGCCATTGCTGATGAGTTCATGGCAGCCTCTGTCTGGCCCAAACCAGTCGTGTGTGACATCTAGGAGGTGTGAGAAAAGTGCCTCTGGCCTTGCTCTAAGTTGACACCTTCTCTGCAGTTGGGACACATTGGGGCGGCTTACTCCATAGTGGCTGGCAACGCCGGCACATGACATGCCTGCCTGCAGCATGCCAATGGCCCTTTCCCTTGTTTCTGGTGACATTCGAGGCATTATGGAATGCACAGAAAACTGACTAAGTGTGGCCTTTTTCTTGCAGTGACCTACAGTAAGCTTTGAATTAAAACCTTTTTAAAGATGTCTTGATCAGGCATTGTTACAGCTCGTTGGGTAAAAGTGCACCTAACGAGCTTTCGTGTGACTGGCAAGTTGCAATGCCTCACTGCACAAGCTGTATTGCTGGTCAGAGGGCTTAAAACAAATTGAGTCCTTTTTGTGAAAGTACATACAGTAAGCTATAACTAGTATTCTCATTCCAGAAAATGTTGTGTTTCTATTTCCATCAGTATACATACTGTACAGCTGCACCTGTTGAGTTCAGTGAGTTTTAAGTTTCCATTGCAATTTGTGTTACAAAGTAAAAAAAAATACGTTGTTGAGTTATGCAAATGGATTCTTCTATTACACATGCATTTTAATTAAGGCATGAGATATCCATTCACCCATTTTCTAACCACTTCATCCAATTCAGGGTCGCAAGGAGCTTGAGCCTATTATGGCAAGCAATGGGTGCGAGACAGAATACACCTTGGATGGGATGCAAGTCCATCACAGGGAACACACCGAAACAAACACAGACCTGTACTCACAACAGGGCCAATTTTCCTTGAACCCTACTAGTGGGACTCTGGGAAGAAACCCAGGGCCCCAGCACTGTGAGGCAGAAATGATAACCACTACACCACCATGCTGCCTTGCATGGGATATCCTTTATATTTCAAATACAACTCCTTAAATTGCATGTTGGCCTGTTGGCATGAGGCTGGATTAACCTTAGACAGGTCTGTTGCGGCACAATTTCTAGTCTAGTCGTGGTATCTCACGACAAAAGCAGAAGTGAAGCAAAATAACACAAAAGGTGCTTGGTGTGATGTAAAAAGAATGCACAGGTTTTGCAAATTGTATGGAAAAATACATGGAATGAAACATCGTATGATGTATTGAAAAGGCACTGCTTTTTACTGCATTTATATTTATATTCACACAGTGAACATAAACAAAAGGATTTTGAAAATGACACCACTTAGAATACTAATACAGGTACTAAAATAATAAATTTTGCAACATTTCACTGCAAGGAGTTTAGTTGGGAACTGATAAATTATCTTTACCCTCATCAGAAAATGTAATGCAATAGGCACATTGTTAATAGATCTGGGTTCAACGTCGTACCGATGTTTCATTCCAGCAGGCACAGTAATCTACTATAAAATCATACATATAATTTTAAATACTGAGAGAGCGCTGTTTAACTTAGAACTAAAGTTCAGATTATCTGTTCACTTTTATTTCTGTATACAGTTTAGAATTCCTTATTTTATTTCTGTACATTTCAAGTTTTAGTTATTTGGCCTTCAACTATTTATCACTTTATTTATTTTTAAGCAAATAATTTCCTTCGTAATGAGCTGCTGACTGATTCCTTTTTTTCTTTCTCTCTTTAGTTAAAAGTGAGAGTGAAGAAAGATATGTTTGTGGTGGAGGGTCCTCACAATCTGAAGGTGGAATTTCGTGACCGTCTGCATCTGCCATCAATAACCACTATCTTTATTATTGGGAAATTCAACCTCACTGCCTATGATATCCATTAACCTCCTGACAACACAATGGTCCTGTGCCCACCCTTTAATTCCTTCTGCTTCTTAATGTCACTTCTGCTTCCTTAACTTGGCCAGGTAGTCATTTCTCAACCAAAAGGGTTTTAGACACAAATGTCTTTGGAAAAATCCTGGAAAACAATAAATCACTAAAACACCTCATTGTTTCGAGTGCCTTGTTCTCCTAATATCTCTTTGGTGTTAATTCTTAAATTAGGGGAGATCCCATGATGCTGTGTGAGCTGGCTCAGTGAAGAAAGCACCTGATAATTGAAAACTATGGCAGAATTAGATATAGCTGGACTGATTGAGTCTTTAGCGTTCACAGTAAGTAGAATTCCATGTGATGGGGAAGAACTGTTATAACTTGTTGAGAAATGAAGAACTCTTCTCCTGATCTGAATTGAATCAAAAGCAGAGGTACAATTTATTGATACAAAACCCAAATCATGCATAAAGACAACAAACGTAATAGAATATATCTGTGAAATGAACTGCTGTAATACAAAAAACTAGTCATTCACTCTTGTATTACAAAGAGTTAATACATTTAAAGAGTTAAAAAACACATTGACTATAACACTCTAGTTTGTACTGTAAGTTCTATCACTCTCATATAATTAAATGACATTTATTCTCTGATACAAGTAAATATGCATTTACTACTATGAAGTAAACATCGAACATGCATTTGGAATAATCATTTTACTCTCAAGGATGTGAATTAGGAAGTTTATATTCCAAAATCTATTTTGTCCATGCATCCCTGATGAGATGATCTTCGCGATGGCAAGATGGAGATGGGATGGATTAGTCTGTGGCAGCTTGCACTGCTATGTGCTGGGAGGGTCCTGATGCAGACAGAGGAGAGAGAGCTTTTGCCTGGCACTGCCTAACCGTTGGCTTCAAGCATCTGTGCCAAAGTAGCGTCTTGCTGCCTTTGGTCTTTAAAAACAGTCTGTGCATAGTTTGTCTTCTTGGGGTACGGCTACAAGGTCAACAACGGGGGAACTTGGTTTAGCCCGGCTAAGCATTATTCAGAATATTCTGTTGATCAGTGGAAAGATTCCTTCTTTTTTCACAGAGTACACCTTGGGCAGAATTCATGTTTTTATGGACTCTCTCGGCATCTTGGAGAAACCTTTAAGTTTTGACTTAGATTGATTTCAGTAATGTGATTGGAAAAGTTTATAGAATTTGTAGAAAAATGTATTTCCAAGGCTAAATATCTCTGACCCGCAGAGCACGAATGCCTTGAAAATGAACCTCAACAAATGAGCAGTGCTCACATGGGAAACAATACTTGATTTAAACAAAGATCTCTGACACAAAGTGGAATGATGTCAAGCTAAGTCTAAGGAATGTTTATATATTTTTATTGACCATGGCATTGAAAATTCCAATAGCTACTAATACCTGAAAGGTGGCAATGGGTATGACTCTTACAGTATGTAGTTGGCCAGGCTTATGCCTTTGTCAATAAACTTAACAATATAGATAAGGATGCAAAGAATGAAAGCATCAGTCTTCATGTCTCTACAAAGATATTGTATTTTTTCTGAGAGGCCACACACTGTTTTGAGGACACATCCTGTTCCATGAGTGACTCTGAGTCTGTGCTGAACTTACTGGTGTCACGATATTAGTTCCCCCTCCTTAAGGGTGCTCCAGCCCTATCACTCAAGACTTTATTCCATGCACCTGCTCCCTATTCCCTGCCCACCTTAAAAGCCAGGCGCTGACGCTCATCCGGGCTCTGCATCTGATTTCCATATCGTGCGAGTCCGGGACCAGGAACCGCCTGGTCCCGTTAAGGTTTTAACCTCTGTTCCCGTTCCTGTTCCCCGTCCGCCGGTTCCGACCCGGCCTTCGTGGTTTTTAATTCCTTCCTCTGATCGATCTCCTGGTTTTGGACTTACCCTTGCGTTTTGGATTTTCCCTAAGGACTACTCTCGGATTGTTCGCCTCGGCCACACCTCCCCCGTGCACCAGCGCACCTTGGACACGCCCCCCTGTCGTCAGCCCCGTTTTCCTGCATGACGTTTCCCTAGTGTTTCCCCTCTCCGTCGGACTGTGTCGTCCGCATAGGGTCCGGAAAGAACTGTTCGTTACAGAATGCAGAGCCTACACCTGGACCCCGCGGACGGCACCCTGGCAGCCCGGATTCCATCGGTTTTTTTTTCTCTCCCTTTTTTTTTTCTTAGGGCTTCGGAGCCGCCCTGAAAAGGAGGGGCGTACTGTCACGATATTAGTTCCCCCTCCTTAAGGGTGCTCCAGCCCTATCACTCAAGACTTTATTCCATGCACCTGCTCCCTATTCCCTGCCCACCTTAAAAGCCAGGCGCTGACGCTCATCCGGGCTCTGCATCTGATTTCCATATCGTGCGAGTCCGGGACCAGGAAGCGGTTCCGACCCGGCCTTCGTGTTTTTAATTCCTTGTTCTGATGGATCTCCTGGTTTTGGACTTACCCTTGTGTTTTGGATATTCTCTAAGGACTACTCTTTTGGATTGTTCGCCTCGGCCACACCTCCCCCGTGCACCAGCGCACCTCGGACACGCCCCCCTGTCCTCAGCACCGTATTCCTGCATGACGTTTCCCCAGTGTTTCCCCACTTCGTCGGATTGTGTCGTCCGCATAGGGTCCGGAAAGAACTGTTCGTTACAACTGGGCCCTGAATACCAGCATCCCCTTATTCATTCCTTTGATGCATTCCAGTTCCAAATCAATGCATATTGGTACAAGCTGCAATATCTCCTGTGTTACAGAAGACAAGTACTCCAAAGTGTCTCACACCTATAGAGCCACCGCCTTAAGTAAGTAAGCACCAGTAATACACTCATTGGGTGATATGGATGATTATTCATTATGATGGAAATCAGGGCAGTCAGAAGACTTTGGAGGAAATAACATAATAATTTGGAGAGGAGTGTCAATGCTACTCTAGCTGTGATGGGGGTGATGAGATTTCAGGAGGTGATGGAGATTACACAATCTATGCAGGTAAGGGGGCTGACAAGTGTGAAAAAAGGCCAAACACTGACACTGTGTTCTTCAGTGGGGACGTACTGTAAGCATTAACTGGTTTTAAAGTTGAATTGCATTCAGGGTGCAGATGCAGATGTAGCGGCGAGGCTTATTAATAAGAAAGAATTAAGTGTTCTGAGCTTCCCAAATTAGGCCTCATTTCTCTGTTCATCTCTGTGGTGCAGCCACAGAGAAATTATTCTGCAGGGTGATTTAAAGTCCTAGGACAGCTCCCAAAGGGGGATGCACTTAGCTAAGCCTGGCTATCATGATCAATGGTCATCCATTGGCGCCTATCTGTCTAGGGAGTGCCAGTTGGACATCTGGACTGCATTCCTAAGTGTCAGGAGTAAGTGACTCATATCTCACCTTGATCAACCAATCAGGGACTGGTAGGGCCGAGTAACCCACGTGGGACTCTGATGCCCATGGAACTTTCAGCCAATCAATGAGCTGAAGTTCCTCCAGGTAAAAACAGGCAACACAGAGATTCGGGAGATTCAGAAGAGATTCAGTAAGATTCTGGAGAGGATTCTGTGGACTGTTCTAAAGGGAATTCAAAGGAGAATTCCAGGGCAGGACGGCCCAGGAGCAGAAGGCTCCCAAGGGCAGGAAATTCTCGCAGCTCGCCTCCTGACCATCCTGAGACTCAGCCCGGACAACCACGGAACGGCCAGTGTGTCCGAGTGCCAGAACTTTCCTTTGTTCTAAGAGTCGAGAGCGGAGGTTGCCAGAGAATAACCAGAGGATCCACCCGAGGTTAGCACCAGCAGCAGGCCTCGTGGACAGGTCGGAACTGTGGACAGCTGAATCACTATTCAGAACTAGCTCTTCATCAGGAACGAACCGGTCCTCTTCCTGACTTGCTGGGACCCACAGTCATCTTTTCTCCTGTGCACAAACTTTGCTAACTAGCTGGTCAGTGAGCATCTGCAGCGCACCGTCGCAAGCCGCACAGCACAGCCTGGCACCGAGCCAGAGAGCGCGGATTGGACAGCAACAGCCTGCAACTGTTTCTTTGTGCCCGCAGGAGATCTGAATCCACAAAGATTGGATGAGTATTCAACTTCAATGCATTACAGCTCGAGAGTTCAATTGTTATCCCAACCAGTTGATATCAATTTAATTCCTAAGAGTTATGTACTTGTTTCGAGTATCTAATGTAGAAGTTATAACCAAGTTCATTTATGAAACGGTCTTAATGAATGATATACTGAACGTATGTCCTCTTGATATGTGTAACACTTGGTAACTGACTGAATATATACCTTTTGTATTCTGATAACCCTCTCGATAAGATCTGTTAGGTTTAAGGCATATTCTATGTATTAATAAATGTATCCTCGTGTATTAGTACCTGTGTGTGTGCGTTGTTTGAGTTATGTCGCATGGTTGGACTCTAAAGCCATCAAAAGAATCAACTTTGTGATTTACTGCTACAATTAATAATTGTCTCAGTAAATGCCCAAACCCTACAGAACTGGTGCCTTCAGAGAGCCACTACATTACATTTTGGCTATGGCAACATTACATATTTGGCGTCCCTGAACGGCTATGAATCACTACACAGACAATTCCACTTTCACCAGTGTGAAGAAAGTGGTTGGAACTATGACTTGATCGTAGGAGATGAAAGTTTGGGACTGACACGCTTTTCCCAGATCATGGATTTAACCACCTCTTTGGGGGGCCAGGGAATCTTCATCTTCACCTTCATCTTCTTGATCATAGCAGTGGAACAAAACATATTCACATTTTGTAGTTCAGGTGGGTAGCTGTGTCAGCATGTGTAGGCTACAAAGGAACAAGTAATAGGTTTATTCCATGCTGAAAAGAGAAGGAAGGAAACAATGTTTTGACTGTGGAGCTTTCTTTGGGTGTAAGAAAGATAGGGCAGTCAGAAAAGATAATATAGCATGGGAGAACAAAAGCCAGAAGAAAGGAGGAGGCATAAGCAGGGGAGAATCAGAGTGGCCAATCAAGTGGTGTGAGGTTGAGAGAGGTGAGGAGAGGTGTGAAATGAAACCTACAAATGAAAGAGAGAATTAGATTAAAACAAGTCTGTCGATGAGAGAAGGGGTAAGGTGTGAACCAAGTTTCAGGATAATTTTAGTTTCTGATGTCTTAGTCTTAGTCAATATTTACGTTTCTGCTACAGACAGAGCTCTTGATTACATTGTGATTCTAAACTTTACAAAATGATGTTTTTTCTAAGATAAGGTAGTTTAATAATTTCTCTGCACTACAGTAAAACCTTTTTTATAACTAAATCAAAGAGGCTTGCTTACTATTGTCCTAGAGCAGGGGTGTCAAACTAATTTTTTTGAGGGGCAAACTAAAAACATTTAATTGTGTCGCGGGCCACACGTGCAGAGATAAATACTGATTAGAATTTTATTGTACATTTTCCAAATATGCAAGTGGATGTAGCCTATACAAACAAAATATTGCTGCAGTATTCCTCTATTTAAGAATATGGGTGAGCACTTCGTAAAAGAAAATGTATTCAAGATAAAAATAAGATAAAAAATTTTAGGTAGTTTTTGGCAATGTAACTATATTGCACATAATGAATTGAAATAAATAAAACAAAACAAACACAAATAAGGATAGGTCTGCATCACAAACTGTTAGCTTACTGTTGCTTTGTCAAGCCAGAAACCCAAACTCTTTTCTTTGATGCAAGAAAGTCTAATTCTTTGGCATAAAATCCTGAACGTCAATGAACGGCAAGTGAATATGCAATAAATTCGGTCGCTTTCTCTGAAAGCTGCTCTTGTAGATCTTTAGCAATCTTGTCCACTCTAGTAGCCATCATATTTCTAGTGAGACTGATGTTTGCGAAAGCAGACTCTGTCTCTGAACACACTATTTCACTGACTTTTAACAGGCACCGCTTTAGAAAATCACCCTCACAGAATGGTCTCCCTAATTTAGCTATTTCTTCAGCCACGAGAAAACTTGCCTTCACCACAGTTACGTGTTACTAGCAAGACGATAGCATTTTTTCTGCTACTAGATTCACAGTGATATCTGTGTGTAAACATAGCCAATCTAATTAGTTTTACTCCAGAGGGGAGGGGAGGACGTTAATACTCAACTGTTGCGTGATGCGAATAGAGCGAAGGACTCATGGGAGTTGGTGTTCCTGCTGTCACAAGACTCATACAATAGACTGGGAAAAGTATTGAAAAGGCCGGATTAAAATGGATTGCGGGCCGAATGAGTTTGTCTTAGAGAATTGGAGTGCCAATCCGTCACTTTCTGCTCATAAGTTCTCTTTTGTGTTTGGAAATGATACTGTTACGCCCTCATCCAACCAGATTCCCATAAGGAAACGCACTCACTCTAATTACACTCCAGCCCCGAGCACTTCTTCTAAATGACACTGTTCCTGTCAATCAACCAACCACGACACTCCATCTATCAACGTACCTTCCTCCACTCACAATATTTAAACCCTCTGAAACCCTCTGCTCTTCACCCAGTATTGGTTGCTCTTCGAAGCAAGATCTATCGAAGATTTAGGCCTTGTTGAAGTATGGAGGGATTTGTACCCTACAGGAAGGGATTATACACATTTTTCTGCACCTGTATAATTCATACAGTAGAATAGACTACTTTCTTATGTATAAATTAGACAGGTCAAGAGTAAAGGACTGTGAAATTGGAACCTTGGATTTGTCTGACCATGCACCAGTTTATCTGACTTAAATCTGGTAAAAAAGAATACTGCTTGGAAGATGAACTGTAGTGTATTGTATGATAATGATGTTAAAGAGCAATATCTGTATGAGATTGATCAGTTTTTGCAGAATAATGATACGGGAGAGGTTTCCCCAGCAATATTATAGGATACAGTTAAACCTGTACTTAGAGGGAAACTTATTTCCATTTGTTCATATGAAAAGAAAAGAAAACAAGCCAAATTAAAATAATTACAACCCGAATTAGAAATGATAGAACACAAACATAAAAAACACCCACTCGCACAATACGTAAACAATTACTGAGAATTAGGGAAGAAATAAATAAATTACAAATTATAGAGGTAGAAACAAATCTAAAATTTCTTAAACAAAGTTATTATGAATCAGAAGCCAAATCAATGAAAATATTAGCAAGAAGATTCTGTGAACAACAATCTACCAATAATCTCCAAAACAGTTAATCCAGTAACCAACCAAATACAATCCAAATCAAAAGAAATACAATCAATCTTTACAGAATACTTTAAAAACTTCTAATTCTAGTTCTAATTTTGAAACTCAGAATAAACAGGATATAGTTCTTTTATTAGAGTCACTTAGCCTGCCAATTTTAAGTGAGGAACAAAATAACATATTATCTAGAGTAATAAATGAGATGAATAATATTGTTTCAGATCTTAAATCTAATAAAGCACCAGGGACAGATGGCTTTCCAAGTGAATTTTATAAGACATTCAAAAAACAGTTGGCTCCCCTTCTCCTGTCCACTTGCAATTGGATAAGAGGTGGAGGGGATTTACCAATCTCTTGGAATGAAGCTATTATTTCTGTTATCCCAAAAGGAGGAAAAGATCTAAATAAATGTGGGTTTTTTTCCAAATTTCCTTACTTAATGTAGACTATAAGATTTATGCTTCAATAATGGCTAAAAGATTAGAAAAAATATTACTTAGATCAAACTGGTTTCATTCAGAACAGACAAATACAAGACAACATTAGACATACCCTTCATATTATGAGGCATATTAATGATCAAAGGAGGGAAGCAATTTTAGTCAGCCTAGATGCAGAAGAAGCCTTTGATCGTGTTAATTGGGAATTGGGAATCAGACATTGGAGAGATTTGGATTTGCTGATGAATTTATCAACATCATAAAAACTAATTATTTAAATCCTATAGCACAAATTAAAATCAATGGACATCTGTCTAAGAGATTTTGTTTGAAAAGTGGTACAAGAAATGGATGTCCCCCTGTCACTTCTTTTGCTTTCTCTATATATAGAACCCTTAACAGAGTGGATAAGACAAGACCCAAAAATTAAAGGTATAGAAATTAAAAGACAAGAACATAAGGTTGCATTGTATGCAGATGATGTCCTGCTACATTTGGATGACCCCAATGAATCAGAGTGATGTATCTTTTGGAAAAATTTGGTCAGCTATCAGGGTACAAATTAAATAGAAAAAAACAGACGTTCTATGTTATAATTATAACCCCATAGATCAAGTAAAAGAAAAATGTAAGTTAAATTGGTTATCATTATTTTCTATTAAGTATTTGTGAGTATATTTGCCAAAGGATTTATCAAAATTATTCAATTTAAATCTTAGTCCTCTCTTATGTAAAATAAAAGATGATTTGGTTGGCTCTTTCATTGGGATCTAGAGTAGAAGTTATTGAAATTAATATTTTGCCACGATTACTATATCTTTTTCAGTCTCTTCCTGTGGAAATTTCATCAGAATAGTTTAGCGAATGGGATAAAATGATTTCAAGATTCATATGGAATGGAAATAAACCAAGAATTAGGTTTAAAACACATACAGTTGTCCAGGGAGAAGCGTAAATTTGCCCTGCCATGTCTAAAGTCATACTACCAAGCAGCTCAGCTTAGAACATTAATATGCTGGTGCGATGGATATTATACTGCAAAATTGAAAGATATGGAGTCTTTGATTATACGTAAATTCCCAATACAGACAGTCCTGGGAGATAGATTTTAAGCAAAAATTATATATATATAACAGCTATATCTTGGATAATTTTACCAATTAAAATTTGGTTTGCGATAAAAAGAGGTGGAGCGGTGGCACAGTAGCTAAGGATCTGTGCTTATGGCTGGAAGGTTGCTGGTTTGAATCCCATGGCTGGCTGAGGGATCCAGCTCTGTTGGGCCTCTGAGCAAAGCCTTTGACCTCAACTGCTCTAGGGGTGCTGTACAATGACTGACCCTGCATTCTGACCCTTAGCTTCTCTCTCTGTCTGTGTCTAGTGGAGAGCAAGATGGGGTAGGTGAAAAGATGAATTCCTAATGCAGGAAATTGTATATGGCTAATAAAGTGATCTTATCTTAAAAACCTGTATCTTGGGGAGAGAGGAAAATTCAAATATTCTTTACTCAGCAGCTTATTAAAAACAGCTCCCATAATGTTCAAACCGATTTTTTACACAGAAGACTGACACAGCTTTGCATTCTGAATCTCTTTTTCTCTGGTTTTATTGAATGTGACACTATGCACTGGGATAGGGGAATGCTGTTCACAAGCCAATAGCATTTAAACCACAGCACCCACAATGCTGTAAGTAAGTGTTTTACACACTAAGCAGGTACTCTAACCTTTCCAAGCCTTGCTTTGGGTTGTGAAAACACTTTTTAATGATTTTTTCAATATGGCACCATTAGACATGCAACACATTGGGACAGGGGGGTCTTCTTCATGACTCAATAGCTTTTGAAATACAACATTCACAATGCTGCAACTAAGTGTTTTACACACCAGACAGCCCCCTCAACTTATACAACCTTGCTTTGGGTTGTAAATACTCTTGATACATTTTTTGGATTGGTTGGTTTTCGCTAACATTGATTTTAATGTAAAATTTTCAGTATTTAATCCATATTGCATTTGTTTAATTAGGTATAATTTTTGTTTATCTGCATTAGGCTGTCATGATATATCTTGTTTCACATTTAATCCTACACTGACTTAGTGTTCTCTTACAGGCACCAGTAACCTAAACAGGAAAGGTGCTATTTGAAGGAATAATTATACCTTTTCTTTACAACCTCAAGATTCACTGTACATTTTCACAAGATACTAATCTATAAAAGCTGCCTAAATTGTTCTATATACAACTACAAGTACAGTTATTGTTTCCCTAAATATGCAATTCAAAATGTAATCATTGTAAAGAATTTAAATTTGAAGACATATGGGAACACATCATATTTTGAATATTTGACTTGTCTACATATTGGAATTGTAAGTGAACCTGAGTTTTACACTGTAAGCCTACATAGAATCCGTACATAAAACTAAATGCCAAACTCAACTGCTGCTTCTTAGCAGAGGAGCATTGACCAGTGTGACTATTACTTGGTTTAATCCTCTACTTTGATGTGTTGGAATCAGATATCAGAAATGTTATGCAGTGTAAAAATGGTATATATTATTGAGTGAAGGTCATGAAAAAACAAATGTAGATGAGTAAATGTTTATATTTTCAGAGTTATATCAGACCTTTTTGAAATTAAAACTTTTTATGAAGACAATTTTTTTTTTCAGTAGTGAAACAAAGTCACAATTGGAAACTAAAGGGGAATTCTTTTTGGATGGAAAGTAGGAAACTCTTCTTTAGAGAAACAGTGGTGGGTGTCTTGAACAGGCTTCCTTGCCAAGTGGTTGAGACCCAACTCAAGGCACCTTCAATAATCGACTGAATAAATATTTTACACTCATCAAATAAACCACCAACTTTTGCACTACTTTTGCATCCCTTCTTCTGTATCATATACATATATACATTTAAATAGCAGAAGTCTTAATCCAGATCCCTGTGGTACTTCATAACTGGAGAAATCACAATCCTTTAATTCTGTTTTCTGTCCATTAATTACTTCTCATTTCAAAAATACACACCACAATTTTACTGTCTGCAACTTAAGAATTAATCATTTATGAGAACTATCCAAATCATTCTGAAAATCTAAATACCCTGTAGACATTGCAGTGGTTCCCAAATTTATCCTTTAATTTAATAAATTGAATTTAATAATTAACTTCACTATATTCAAGGGGATATTTAGTGACCTTATCCTTGTATACCAATTTTTGTGATTGTAAATTTCCAGAAAAGAACAACTCGGGGATAAAGTTTTAGTTTCTGGCCTCACTGAGACATGTTTTTTTTTGTTTGAACCAATATTATTGCACACAGGGACCATTCCATTAATAGTGTGACTTGACAAAGTAATTTTGTGTACCTGAACGAAATAAGGTTCACCCATAGCAAAGCTGTAAACACTTACAAAATCACAAATGAATGTGTTCAGTTTGAGCATTAAACATATGAACAGTTTCACTTTCTGTAAGGAGTTGCTTTGATTTCAGGCAGTAAAAATGGTTCACCACAGTGATGTAGAGTTCCCCCTGGCACTGGCAGGTCAGCAGTCTGATTTTGATTCTGGATTGTGATAGCTGTATCAACTTGATCATAAGTCCCAGGATCAGATAACTATGGTATACTAACTTGGCATTTGTTTTTTACCTGTCCTATGGAGGTTTTCTTTTGTGGAGAGTTCCGTTCTCCTCAGCCAATAAAGCGCTTACTTGTTTTTGCTGTTTTAAAGCGTCACTTGTTTTTACTGAACTACTACTATAGCCAGTACTGGAACAACCACAGCTGATTTTATATTTTATTTATTGTTTATGGTTATGGTAACTAATTAGGCTGATTTGTATCAGTTTTGAGGGGGTAGGATGTCTTCCAATGGTATTGATTCCACACACATCTAGACATGTACACTCAGAACCATAAACTCTTCTTCTGCACATTCACCTGTCCTACACCCGGTAGACAGACAATTATGTGAACCCTCTGACTCCCCCTTAACTCAACATTTCCATCTCAGTTTCATCAGACAGCTGTTTCTATGCATAGCAAGTGATATCTTAAACTTGACTAGCCAAAAATGTTCCCGATCTTAAAAGTTCTACTATAATCTCTGAACACTGATTGTACAGTGTGAAGTTTTCTCTGCTCAATCTTTAAAGCTACTACTCTCTGTAAGCTTTCCCTTATTTCTATGTGCTGTCCTCCTGCCCGGTGTATTGTTAACCCCTGATCATTCCTCACAAGTTCTTTGTATTTGTAAAATATTTGTTTAATTCTGTATTTCAGAGCATGGAGCAACAGTGAATTGATAAGCAATATGCAGAGGATATAGGATTTGCTGTTGTACATATTAGAGACTTTTGAATTATGTGTCAATTATACAAATTTAAAATGTGTTTTGAGATCTCCTAACCCATCATCCCCAGAATCCTTGAAACACTATTTGATCTTTATCTGTGTGACCTTTAGAATTCAAATATTCCCACCCTGAAGCCTCACTTAGCAGTGTTGTAGGTGCTGACTTAGCAAGGTGAATGCAAAGGCTACATTCTACACAGCGATGCAAGACAGAGGCCCATTTGTTCTGTCACTTTGAAATTCAAACAATCATGCCTCGAAACCTCAATATTAAAATTTACAGCAAAAAGTAGCTGTAATTGCATGACAAGGTAACAAAAGTATTGCCAGAGCACTAGCACAAGTGCAGCAGGACAGGACAGTGCTTTGAACAGCATGCATTAAATACAAAGCAGCATCACAAGATGGCAACGTGGTGGCATAGGTCCATGTATGTGGAGCTTGCATGTTCTTCCCAGGTTTATGTGGGTTTCCTCCAGGTCATAACAATGTGTACTCCTCCAAAGTAAAATGGTTGGTCAGGTGCAGTCTGGATGAGAATTATGAAGATTCACAGATGACAGGTGTTTTTTGGAGCATCTGCAGCTCCATTACTTTTCCACCACTTTGCTAAATGTTTATCTTGGTCTCATTTGTTCAAAAAAACAAATTTGGTATAAAATATTATACAAACACTGCTAAAACGCTTACATAAACATACAATGAATTACAGGCATGTGTAAAACAGAATTGAAACACCAGTAAGGAAAGGAAGATTGCAATGGTAGTAAAATAAACATTTTTTTCAGGCTTATAACAGCAAAAGCATGATAAAGGATACAACAGTGTATGTCAAGGTTAATGAAATGGGACAATGAAATGGCTGCTATACTAAATAGCTCATTCAGGCTGAATACTGAGGTAAAAACACTATTACAAAAGAAGAGCGTGTGGGAATAGCAAAGGTTCTAGAAACATGTAAGAGAAACTTATTTCCATGGTGTGATTTGAATCTCTTTTAACAAAATGATAGTTAAACAAGCGATTATTCATAGACTGTTAACACTTACAATGTCCACTCAAAGCAGTGATGAAGCCAACTACAAAATTCTAGTGTAGAGCACATCCATTTGTGTACTAATAAGTCTAACTTATTTAACAACAACCAACAAATGAAATCCGATTATTATGCATATTATTTTTTATGATGTAAGTGTTATGCTTTACTTTAAGGCTCATCTAGAAAATATGAGCAAAGCACCATGTTCCTGACCCTTGCTAGCATTTCAGAGGGATTTGGTGGCTGCGGTGCAAAATACCTAACTAAAGACTTTCCATGACTTTGAATATTTATTAACGTATAGCTCTATTATAAAAATAGTAATATTAGGTTTCATTTTCACTTTCTATGCTCCCCCCATGTTTGTGTGTGTTTCCTCAGGGTGCTCTGGGTACCTCCCACAGTTTGCTCAACAGTGGTATGTTAATTGGCTTCTGGGAGAATTGACCCTGGTGCGAGTGTTTGTGTACTTGATCTATAAGGACAGTGATACAACTGTGATTTTTTCAAAACCCATATCATTGAATGCTTTTAAAGCTGCTGTGACAAATCCGTGTCCAGAATGAGAAACCTGTTCAGCTGTGCCTGTGGCTGGAAGGTTGCCAGTTCAAATCCTGTGGCTGGCAAAGGAATCCTGCTCTGTTAGGCTGCTGAGCAAGGCCCTTAACCCCAACTGCTGCAGGGGTACTATACAATGGCTGACCCTGTGCTCTGACCCCAAGCTTCTCTTCCTGTCTGTGTTTCATGGAGAGCAAGCTGGGGTATGGAAAAAGATTAATTCCTAATTCAAGAAATTGTATAGGGCTAATAAAGTGATGTTATGTTTAAAAAGCTAGCATAGCATTGGTAACCAGCATAGCATTGGTTAGCAGTTTTTTCCATGATCTCAGAGAGTCAAGTCAAAATAAATGCAGATCCATAGCAGATGAATTATGATTTATCATCCCCATTGCAAGATGGACTGCTCCCTGCTGGGACTTCAAAAAGAGATTGAATAAATGTAATGGTGGAGAGGATATAAATTAGTTTAATACAGCTGTGAGCAGCCATATGCTGAACTGCTACTGTATGTCAAACCTAATAACAAAAACAATGTTACAATGTTAGCACTATTTTAGGCATGTTTTTGCTAGTAGAAGTTAACAGGTGAAGGGTATGTTTAGGGAGTAGTAATTTACCATACTGATTCAAAAACAATGTTACAAAATACATTTGTTAGCACTATTTTAGGCGTGTTTTGCTAGAAGAAGTCAAAACTACTAAACTGCATTGTGTTTCTATGAAATACCTTAACATTATCCAAACGTTCATAGAGCATTTAAATCACTGAATGGTCATCACAAACATCTCATCTTAAATACATTATGTCTCACTTTTGCTTTCTGGATGAAATCATCTGTGAAATCATGTGTTGTCTCCCTCATGTTCTCTAGCTTTCTGAGGTTGGAGAATGAACATTCAGCATGAATGAACTTTCTGTGCAAGACAACACAGGTGCAGTGAGAAGGATTCTTATAACCCTACACTATTCTGTCATGATAGTGTACAAACGTTCATTCTCTTATGCTATTAAAAATGACACAATGTTTTCTACTCTGGAGACTTTTGTACATGTCACTGAGTACATTCAAGCTGGTCTTCAGCCTTGTCACTAACAATTGCAAACTTGTAAATTTGTGTCAGATACTCTTTATCTGACTCAGACCTTAACCCAAGACTAGTCATGATGTTATTGAAAAACTTTGTTGAGTAATTTTTTATATATATATATCCACCTCGGTGAACAAAATAAATTGCTTACCTCATCAATTCACCTTAATCAGTTCCTCACTTTCTATAGATTCTCAGGCCCATTGATTCTCAATTTAACTGATTTGCTCACTCAAGAATTGTTAGACCCAGATGAATGTCATTAAAATGTTTCAGATTTTCAAAGCTATGTTCTTTTGTGTCAAAGTCAAAACAAGCAGTGCTATTTCATACAAAAATCCTGTCAGCGTACTGTAGTTCGAAGTAACATATCTCTGGTATGTTGCCCTTAGGCACTACCTTGTGGTTCTGAAAGGCTGTAGACATTGAGCAGCAGGACGTTGTTTCTTTTAAAGTTTTTAGACTGGCTGGATTCGTTGAAAAGTATGAGGGATAAGAAGTTCTGGATAGACAGATTTTTTGCATTAAATTGTGTGCAATAAAATTAAAGAGTATATACTTTATACACTGAGTATCCAGATTCTTCATGTTTGACCCTTTCTTATACATCAGACATTAACATCACTGACATCATCGTCCATCGACAATTTTGCAGCAGCGCAGCCTTCACTCTGATAAACAGTTTATTAGCGTGAATGAGAGGGATCTTACTGAATCCCCAAAATATTCAGCAACTTAAACATTATCTTTAATGGTCCTTAAAAAAATAAATATTTGCTTGAATTCTCTTTGTAGCAGTGTTTTAAGTTTGGGAACATCCCCAGCATATAAATGAAGCAGCTGTACAAAAGGGGTCAATGTAAGGTCATTTCTTATGATGCTAAAACCTGCTATGATGATCTTTAGCGAAGAAAATTTTGTAAGCTGTATATCACTTTCTTTGCCTGCCAACATAAGACTGCCAACATGTTTTTCCATTGCCAAGGCATTATGAATTGTAACTATTTTATAGAAACCTTATAATGCTTTCTTCCATGAGCAAAACCCACAAAAGCTGCTAATGATTCTTTATCTTTACTTATAGATACCAGAGGATTCCAGCAATCAGATTTTTTTCCAGCACAGAGCAGAAAACATTATCTTTAGCTATGACTATAGTGCGTTTTGCAGAGCTCAGACAACTCATCAGTCTGTTCCATATAACTGAAGGGTCTATGGATCGTGACTTCATCAAACTCAAACACAAATGAATCAGAAAGAGCATTACTTTTAAATATAAACTTATCAAACCCAAAACTGTCATTACTGAAATACTCATTGAATTACTTAACCATTTGTTCATTATCTGTCACCATAGTAATGAGTCAAACAGTAAATTAGTGGAAAATCTTAGGATTGCGTAAGAGGTCAGAGAATTGATGTTTGTAACAGCTCACTTTGGAGCTTCTAATGGCTTGTGCGTATTTATTTCTAATTTGTCTGCAAAACAAATGATCAATGGGACTCATAGAGGTTCTACCATTTCACCAAACTAGATTATTTTCCTTAATTATAACTGAAAGCTCAGGAGTTTAACCAAAGGGTAATACAATTTAATTCTAAATTTCATAACTGGTCTATACTTGTGGTTTAACAATAACAGTTCTAAACCTTACGGCACTCTTAATACAAATCCAACAATTATTTGATTAAAGAACAAGTAATAGGTTTATTCCATACTGAAATGAGAAGAAAGAAAACAATGTTTCGGCTGTGGAGCCCTCTTCTTCTTCACCCGAAGAAGGCTCCAGAGTGGAAACATTGTGTTTTCTTTCTTCTCTTTTTAGCCTGGAATAAACCTATTACTTGTTCCTTTGCAGCCCTAGTAGATCCTAGTAAAAATTGCTGCTAGCAGATGATATACTTGCTTTATGCAGTGTAAGTAAGAGCAGGAAATTAAAATCCCAAACTTATTTTTTTAATCAAGCTATCCTATCTGTCAAAGACAGAAGTTCAAACCAAAGTAAACAGTGTAAGTGAAGTGCAAAATGCAGAAAGTGCAAAGTTTCACATCTTCAGTGCTATAAAATTTCAAATGAAACAGATCATATAGTCCTAATCTGGAGGACTGGAGACACTTATTTTTTTCTGCTGGCACTGGTAATTAAATAATAAATTAAACATAGCTGCTTTACAGTATAAATTAAGCAGCCAAAAAAGAGGGTGTGGCAGGAAGAATTCAGGTGGGGCTGGAAACACAAATTTCAGCCAATAACCACAGAATTTACCAAAAAAGGTAGAAACAGTGGTTTCATCCAGTGTGCTAACACTGTATAAATAATGTAGAAACAGAAGTACCTGCATAACCACCTGAGAGACCTGGAACAACACTTGGAAGAAGCTGTCAGGAGCTCAGAACTGTGAGTAATCCTTTTAATAAGATAAGAGCATTAATGTTAGAGATTATAGCATGTAACCTTTCAATTGCAATTGACTCGTGTGGGGGCCTGATCCCTGAGGTGACTGCTGCCTTTTCATTGGGGGGACTTGGTTGTTAAACTTCCTGCCTGGTGTCCTACTGGGTTTCAGTTTGACCATGTAAGAAATGACTAAATGAGATTGATTAAATGAGTATACTCTATGATTTGAAATGACAATATATAGATAAAACTTCATTGCATTTGCAGTACATTTTCAAATTTCTGTACACTGCAAACATGCTTGACAATGGTCTCATTATTTTGGTATATTTTGTTGATACAACCAGCTATATCCAAGATAAATTATATTTGCTAATGGTCCACAGAAACAATTAATTCATTGAAAAACAAAATCTTGCTACAGTGAACAGCTATATTCAATAGTGACTGAGCCACTCCAAGCGATCATCATTAAACTAGATTTCATAGGTGTGGACCATAGCATAAAAACAGGAACAGATATGCTGAGAAAAGAAATTGAGATCAGGACAGACAGGAAGGACAGTCATCATCCTCCTCTTCATTAAAAGTATGAGAGCTACCAGAAACCGGATTCTCTTCAGGTAATCTGAATGCTGTGTTACTACCAGATATTCAGCTTCAATATATAGGAGAGCTTGCTGTCTGATTAATCTGGAAATTACCCTTATTGTTGAATCCAGAAAATGAAAACGTTTCTCCTATTAAGTGTCTTTCTGCAGAAAAAGTAAATTGGTTCTTATTCATTACCGATTCTGCACTTTGTATGTCTGAAGAAGGTTGGGCTCTGATAGTCACTGACTTGCAAATATGTGTATATAGTAGTAAAATAGTAGTAGAACGTTTGTGTTGTATAGCTGTGTTATTTCTCATAATAAATATTTGTTTGCTCAGTCTTAGTATTGGCTAATCACTCTCTTATTACAGCTTGCCACAGGATATAGAACAAGTATGTTGTGTAATGCTCGGTAATCCCTAAACATGGTGAAATTATTAATATTTATAATTTGCTTGTATATCAAGTTGTAATCAAGAGCTGATATTTATACTAATTTAATAATTTTGTCACACACCTGATTTGTAACACTATTATTCCAGGCATGTGTTTGATAAAGTTTCATTCAAGAAAGTAATCAAATATGCCCTTGTCTGTGGATTACATGAATGTTGAATTAACATTGTATAGTATTGGTATAAACTTCTGAAATTTGCTTATTTGTGCACCATATTCACTATGCTGAACAAGCAGATAAAATCACAGCCTTCGAATCAAGATGATGATTTTGGGAAAAATATTTGAACAGGAGAATCTTTTATACGTTTGAAAATCCTATAGATTTTTCTTATATTTATATTCTATATATTTTTGGGAGAAGCTGTGAGATTTTCCTAGTTAATAAGTGAGCACATTAAGTCATTGTTTGACACATTTCAGTTATATTTATCACCTTAAAAATGTCCACGAATGAGAAACGAATGTATCTCTTTGTGAATTACAATAAGAAGTTTACCTTTCCATCACCGCAAGAGGATGGGATAATTGATCTATGGAAACATGGAAATAGTATTGTCTCCCAGGTCTATGGGAAAACTAGTTGTAGGAGTATCATGTGTTCACCTTAAAGGAGGACCTCCTGCTGAAAGAGATGGCAAGGGATATTTCAACAGAAAAACATAGTCTTTTCTTAATTCCTGTAGGTTTGAAGTCTGCTACTATCACACCTGTTACAAAATGTGGCTAGGACTTACAGGTACTTGAAATCTACCATCCTATTACTAACCCTATAATGAGTGCTGCCAGCTCAATCATCTAATGGATAATGTATCTGTTTCAACAATCACTTATTCCTTCCTTTTTCTAGCAGAAGATTTTCTGCTCAGTTCCCACCTTAATCTGCTACCACAACATGGCGGTAAGACCAGCTAATTTTTTCTTCTGTTTCACTCGTTTACAAATTACTCTTCTTCTACAGTATCTCTTGACGTAAAATGCTTTGTGATGGAATTTCAAATATTGAAGTATTAGCCTTGTAATCACTTTTTTGAGCATAGCAATGATTGATTGGGTTTCTTTACAACAACTCCGTGTAGCAGCAGAAGCTTCAGCCACTACATGGGCTGAAATGTATGAAAGTTATGAAAGTTAATGTTAGATGTTTTTTTCCATTAAAATTAAAAAAAAGTCATAAACTGTTACTTTTCAATATCATGCTGAAAGTATGAAAATGTCCAAATATATGATTGAATATTGACTGAATATATATGAAATAAATTTTTCCGTACTGTAACATTTGTAACATTTATGACATCATAATAATAATTGTTAGTTAAACAGAAGTAGCCAGAGATGGGAAAGGAGCTAATTTATAATGTAGTTACTCCTGGAGTAGTAATGTGCTTGGCTATAAATGCATCTTACATCTGGGAACCCACTGAATTTAAGCAGGTGTGAGACTGGTCAGTACCTGGATGGGAGGTCTCTTGGGAAATAACTAATGTTGCTGCTGGAAGAGGTGTGGTTGGGGCCAGCAGGGGGTGCTCATTCTGCGTGGGTGCTGATGCCTCAGTGTAGTGACAGGGACACTATAAAATAAAAAGTAAAACTGAGGTCCTGACTCTCTGTGGTCATTAAAAATCCCACGGCATTTCTTGAAAAGAGTAGGGGTTGTGACCCCAGCGTCCTGGCTAAATTTCCCGTTGGCCTTGGCCAATCATGGTCTCCTAATAATCCCCATCTATGAATTGTCTTCATCACTCTGTTCTCCTCCCTACTGGTAACTGTTGTGTGGTGTGTGTTCTGGCACACTATGGCTGCCGTCACATCATCTAGGTGGGTGCTCCACATTGATGGTGGTGGAGGAGAGTCCCCATTTTCTGTAAAGAGTTTTGAGTGTCCAGAAAAGCGCCTTATAAGTATAAGCAATTTTTATTCATTATTATCATTATTATTATAAAGTGGGCTTTGCAGTATTATTCTCTGGAAAGGAAGTTTATCTTGGTCACAGTTCATGCCCCATTCACCTGGAAGCACTTGGAAAAGGCAAATAAATGCCTGAATGGGGTTTTGGTTCACGGTGCTCCAGCCCTACAATTTTGATGTATTCTACAGGGGCTTGTTGTCTGTACGGCAATGCTAATGCTATTTCCAAAATCCACAGCCTCAGATATAGGTTCCAAGAGAGAGCATTAGGATTGTCATGCAGCCAACCATATACAGTATCTGTGCAGATATAGGTTAACTCTGTGAGAAATGGGTGAGCACTGGTTGTAAAGGAGCAGTCTCAGAGTAGTTTCCATAGCTTAAACATAAATGACAGGGCTCAAGTGTCATGGAGTGGACTTGAGTTTGTATTGCTGGCAGTGCTTCTCCAGCGCATTCAATGGGTCTGTTCCTATTAACAGTTCTACACTATCAGTTCACATTGCCTGTTCTAATTAGAGTCTTCAGGTTCATGTCTGTTTTTCTCTCTTAGACTAACATTTTCTAACTGGCTTGGGTCAGTTCCCTTCTGGCGCACAATTCACCAATAGAAAGGCACATTTGGAAATTTTAAGATGAAACCCCAAACCTATTTTCTTGCAACCACTTCTGTACTGTCACATGAGTAATACCTATTAAATCCAGCATAACATTTTAAACAGTTACCACAGTAGATGGCACTGGGACAGCTTTTTCAAATTAATTCCCCAGCATGGTGACAGCACTGTAAGAGAGACCATTCTTTGTACGAGACATTAAATTGAAGGTCTTATTACTTGTGATTGGTAGCAATATTGTAATCCTCCTAATTTTATCCATGTGGTACTCCACTGATTACACCCCACCACCCTATGTGAGTAACCATTCAAACCTTATTTATACTCACATTCGTTTTCTGTTACTCACTTATCAATCCAAGCACATGCCTGACATTTAATAACCTGTATTTTGACACTGATATTTTAGTCCTTTACACATCTATTTAATTGATTCATTTTGATCATTATATCATGAGTTTTGGTTGAAACTCAAAGATGATGACCAGTTTGAAGAATGCAAAATGTAAATGCAATTTTCAGTTGACAGAAAATTAAGGAAATGTTCATCTTTTTAGAATATAGATCAGACAACTCTATAGTATTACAGGATATTCATAATGAACTGGCAGCTATGGGAGATCTCCAGATGTGCTGATGGATATCACTCCAGCAATGTTTAGAGGTCACTCTTCAGGTAAGGCGGTGTGTTAGTACGATGCATCATTTCAGGTCTTCTTTCCTTAATGTACACCTGTGTGTGCTATGGTGACAGGAACTAACACTGACGAATGCAGTCCTGAAAGATGGCAGCATCATCAAAATCAAAGGGAATATATCCCAAGATGCCGACAGGTATGTCACTGTTTTGTATTTGTTTTATTTAATATCCAGGTCTGAGGGACAATCTCCTTGATATCTCAACATTAACAGCAGGCAACATCAGATTTGTAAATCACCTTCTTATATAATTGTATATCCAGAGAATTTTACATGGTTATTTCACATTTCCATTGCATTTGGAATCACCTCCTTTTGCTCTGCTTTATGATTATGTTACCATTCCTTCACTGGATTACCATTATTAATCATAGTTAAGTGTTGAGATTTAGCCTGCAAATCCCTCGTGTGAGATCATCATTGCTTGGGAGATCAGAGGAAGAACTACAGTGAAATATGAGGGAAAGGGAAGATGTGTCTTTGGAATTGTCAATAGAGAGAAACATATTGCCCCATAAATAGGGATTTACCCACACTAATGTTATCCTCAGATTCAGTATTAACCTGGGGAGTGATGCGCAGAACCTGGCATTTCACTTCAACCCCCGTTTCCAAGACAACCCTGATGGAGGTGTAATTGTCTGCAACTCAATGTCAAAAGGGAGCTGGCAAGCAGAAGGCGTTATTCCAGTTTTCCCCTTCAAAAAGGGAACTGACACTGAGGTAAGAGCCAGAGATAAATCAAGTTCTCTGTATCATCAGTGTCTCTTTCAAGTCCCTGTTTCAGTTTTTGTCTTTTGTTTGCTACCTCTCTCTTTATCTCACTCTTTGCAGGTCAGTGAAGCCTATGTTTGAGGTGTTACCCACCTCTCTCGCCTATCCTAGACATGCCCACTTTTATATCACTGTGAGCACAGGCCATCATGGCAACCCCTACAACAAGTATATAAGAAAGTTTACTAAAATTGATGGTTGTTCGGCCCATCTAGCCAGTCTGTTAGGTAGTCAGTAGCTAAGTGACTCCAAGCTTTCACTCAGTTGTTTCTTCTAAGAAGCCAGGGTATCAGCTTTGATAAATAACTTCCTTAAATTGATATTATGGGGGCTTATTAGTATAAGTAGTTGAGCCACTGTAAATTTTATTTAAATAGTATCTGATGTTTGCTTTTATAGCGATTTGCTTTTATAATGTGTGAGCATTTTAACTCACACATGCTATGTTATAAGTTACAAGTTATAACACATGATGTGGTGTTATGCGTGGTGTGTGCAGTGTGAAGGTGGAACCCTTGCAACCATAGCTGAAGGGATTGAGTAGGAGTGAGCCACAGGTGTGGTGTGGTTTAAGACCGTGCTGAACACTTCCCTGAGGGGGAGCGAGCAGGATTCAGTCCTGAGTTGACTACAGGTGAGAGAAAGGATGTGAGAGCTTTAATGGGTGATGTTTTAACCCAGGTGGTTAGTCTCATCAGACCCTTGCTGTGATGACATAGAGTGAGGAGTGGTTATGTGCTGTATGTAATCTTGCAGGTACATGTCTTTATCGTGTTGGAACTCACAAACGTTTGATTTGTTTTTGGAAGAGTTCTTTGGAGGACTAAACGTTTCATTTTAAAGTTTTTTTTGTTTTGTTTTGTGTATCTTATGTGGGCTGATGAAGTGCTTGACCTGCAAGCTGTTGTGAAAAGGAAGGAAAATGTTTTTTCTTTTGTTTTTCCGCAATATACCTCTCACAGTAATAACAAATATTCATGTTTAAATTAGAATTACTGAAAATTATTGCTCTTTTGTATTTGCTTGGTTCTTCCTCGCTTTCTTTGGTACTTTGGACTTCTTGACAACCCAAGTACAGTATTTTCTCCAAATTGAGTTTTTTGGGGGCCTAGTCTCTAGGGATATAGATTTAAGCAAATCAGGTTAAGTCAAATCTCATTGTACCTAAATACTCAGTAAATATACTCAAAGTATTTAACTGTACCATGTAGCATAACATTTGATCATGAGAGCAAAGATAATTCAATAGGCAGTGTTAGTAGTTCTGTGTTCAACACTTCCAGCAACAAGCACCTAATCTACTATAAAACCACGCACATTATTTTAAACACTGAAGAGAGCCCTGTTTACTATAACTAAAGTTCGGAAATTCTGTTAACTGCTGTTTCTGAATGCAGTGTGAATGGAGTTACATTCAATCAATTGTTACAATCAATTGTTCTTTAACACTATAACGCTTTCTTTAATTTACAAACAGACCACACATATTCCTCACAAATGCGGAACCAACTGATTGATCTCTCCTTTTTCCTCTTCTGCAGTTAACTGTAAGAGTGAAGAGCAGTATGTTTGAAGTGGAATGCCCTGAAAACGTGAAGGTGGAATTTCCTGACCGCTTGCATCTACCATCACTGACCTATGTCTTTGTTTGTGGGAACTTCAATGTCACCTTCTTTGAGATCCATTAATCTCCTGGCAATTCAATGGCCTGAACCTGTGCTTTAAGTCCCTCTGCTGCTTAATGTCTATTCTACTGATTTGTGACCAGGATGTTATTTCTCAGCCAGGAAGGTTTTAGACCCAAGCTTGTTTGGAAACATCTTGGAAAACATTAAACTACTAAAACATCTCATGGAGTGTCAGCTTCTCCTGGTGTACTCTCAGTGATGATTCATTAGGTAGAGGAAATCCTAAATAAAAAGACACAAACAACAAACTGCATTAAATGATCTTTGTATAAATAGTAAAAAGCTACTGTAACTTTTCTAGAGGCAGTTACATCTTGCTCACAGATATTATAGCGTCATTTAACATTTGTGACATTTAAACTTTTCAGTTTGTGTGTTTATAACTTGTCCTATTTCTATCTATTAAATATCCTGACAAAGCAGACACATGGAGATGAAAATGAGATGCTTTGAAAAGTTAGTCAGATCCTTACACAGTTTTCACATTTTGTTGATATAAAACTTACTGCCATGACACTTTTAAGTATAAATGAGTATTTATTATATGTGTAACAGTTCTTGGGGTTTCCAACCTTGCCAATCCTGCCCTGCCAGTTCGTCCCTCACTGCCTGGACACGAACCCTGGTCTCCGGCATCACACAACAGGGAACTTGCCAGCTGAGCTAAAGGAGATCTCCCTCAGCCCAGGGAACTGAGATCCCTATTATACGCAGGGGCATATGGGTTACATATGCAAAACCTACTCCTCACATTAAAGCAAAAAAAAAAAAGAAGAAAGCACTGTAGATAATTCATCCGAAACAAAAATAGAAATGTCATTATGCCCTGAATATTTCACTCTTTGCTGTGGAAACAATTAATTTAGGTGTACAAAATTACCTTAACCAGTGACAATACATTGAGTGGCCTCTATGTGTGTGCAGTAATAGTGATTTTCTAAATGTCAGAATAAAGACACCCGTTTCTGCTGTTTCTGTGAGATCCATTGGTCAGGTAGTAAATTTCAAGAAAATAATCAACTATTAAGACCAAAGAACATTCAAATCACCTGAATAAAGTCAAAGATTAGTAGAAAGGCAAAAAAACATTTCAAAGAGCCTTAACATCTCTTTGAGTCTGGTGAAATAAATCATTAAGTGGAAGTAAATCATTAAGTGGAAGAAATAGATAATGAATAGTGTATGAATGTGTAGCGGCAATGCTTATTAATAAGACAGAATTAAGTGTTGCTGTGCTTTCCTAAATGAGGCCCCATCTCTCTTTCTCATCTCTGTGGTGCAGCCAGAGAAGCTATTCATGCGGTTCTGATTTAGGGTGTTTTCTCTTAGGTAAGGAGCAGATCCCAAGTGGGGCCATGCTTGGTTATCATGATCAATGGTCATTACTGGCATCTATCTGTCTGTGAGATTCTTGAGAACATCTGGATTGCAGTCCTAGATGTCAGAGGTCATTGTGACTCATCTCTCACCTTGACCAATCAATCAGGAACTTGCAGGTTGTGGTAACGTGGGTCTGAAATGCCCGCTAAACTTTTGACCAATCATGACCTGTCTTGGTCCTGGTTTAAAAGACATTGCACAGCTCGGAAACTTTGCTTCTCCGGCCACTTTTCACACCCAGAGAGACAATCATGTGACAGCCGGTGTTGTCTGTATAGGGACTGGAACCTTGTTTCAGCAAAGCGTCGGCCCGGGGAATGCCCGTACATAACTTGCTAGCCAACGCCAACGTGGACGCTTCGCTTGATCACTAGAGTATAGGTTTGGACTGTTGTCGACAACCTGAATAAGTTTATTTTCAGCAACAGTGCTACACCAGAAGCAAACCGAATTTCTTCCCCCTAAAGAGTGACTTGCTTGGACCCACGGTCACCCTCTGTGCATAGGGACTTTTTACTAGTCAGCTGGACTACTAGTAGGTCCCTGAGAGAGACACTGTCGGGCATGTTGCCACAGCAGAAATCTCTCCACCTAATTCGACTGACTCCGAGCTGCACTCCGACTGGTTTGCAAGGAGCCAGAGGACGCCGGGACAATGCCTATTGATCGCCGCAGCAATTGGACACAGCTGCTAGCTGGTCTTGGTGCCCGTGCCGGGAAATACGAATCCATATCTGGATAAATAAACCCAATGTACTACATTGCGTCTCGAGAATTCAATTATTTCCTCAACACAAGTTGATATCAATTCAATTCACATGAGTTTATTTACTATTGAGTAGCTACCTGATCCAGGCAGGCTGTAATATGTTTTATGCACATTTTATGTATTAATAAATGTATCTCGTTTATTGAATCCGTGTGTGTTCATTATTGATCGACTGATTTTCTAATAGCCAAAACGAACCACCTCGTGATTGCTGCTACAATTAATAAATTGTCCTAGTAAATTCACAAAACCCCTACAAATGTATGGAATGAATAAAATTGCTCACATATAAACTTGAACTAAATGCTTACTCCAAGAACATTTAAGATGAAGACATGAAAAGGATATACAGAGTTAACAATAGTTTCTAGTTTTACTTGAAAAAAGTATGCACTGACAAGCCAGTTTACCAAATTTTCTTTCCTTTCTGTCTTCTGCAACACAGTTGGCTCATGCTCCAGTAATGTTCCTCAGTTCCAGATTGTAAATCTATTTGGAGAATATCATTTAGGCAAACAGATGCAGGCAATTTTTAGGAAAGCTGGGAGTATCGCTATTCGATGTAGAGTAGCAACTTAAGAATAGACCTTGCTGCCACCTACCACCAACCTGGCTCATTATATTTTGGCACATTTGCTCTCCTACTTATATACTCCAGTGATATTCTTTACAGCAGTCACAAACTGTAAAGCTGCTAAAAAACAGAGCAGCTAACTAATTACGGGAGTTACATTTCTTTTAAAGAGACTTATTTCTGTTTCCATCTGCAGTCAAGCAACATGCCCAACTGCATGTGGGTTACAAAAGCAGCTAAGCAGTACTGCAAACATGGCAAAACATTTCGTGGTCAGATAAGAAAGAATTGAAACTTTTTTGGTTTAAAAAGTGTTACATCTGATGTAAATCCAGCAGTGCATTGCTCTTTCAACACCATCCCTACTGTCAAGCATGGTGGTGGTAGCATTATGTTACAGTTCTGCTTCTGATCAACAGAAAAACTGAAAACTGCTATCCACAAGACATCACCAAGCAAATTGAGAGATCCTGAGTAAATCTGCCAAGAGGAGTGGACAGAAATTGCATCAGACCTGTATATAAAGCTGGTACTTACCTGTGGCTGTTACTGCTGCTAATGGTGGTTATTTCAGCATATTTCAGTTTTATGTAACATTTACTGTAAGTTAACTAACACTTAAAAATCTTTAGTCTGAACGTTGAAGTTTTGAATTAATATTAATTTAAAAATAATGCATATACTGTCCAACCTTTTGTAATTTCATAAAACTGGACACTATAGTCACAATGGTCTGAGTAATTTTTGAAGGCAATGTATACATATGTATACTGTTATTTCCATTTTATTTGTTTATTCAAGTTCTGAAGTATTTTCAGTCAAACACAACTGAATCAGGAAATTATCGGAAAACAGTCTGTAATTATATTGTTTTAAAACCTTATACATTATTCTTACTATTTCTACTTTGAAAGACAGAATAAAGAATTCCATAAAACCCTGAAACAACAAATGACATTTTCTGTTGTTACATGTGAAAAAAACTCATGCAATCAAACCTACAAAGAACAGTCCATTTACAATGCAATGAGATTTACAATTGTAGAACAGGTTGACATTGAGGATACTCTGACTTATGATGTCACAAGGCTAAGGCAGTGCTGATGTCACTGCAGCACCTTATATTGATGAGTAGCAACAGTTCCCACTAAAGTATAGTGACAAATTTGTAATATTGAGTGTTTTAAACACATATTAACACTACAGTCAAACTCCTCACTGGAGGCTAATGTGAAGTAGAAGCTTTTGCATGTTTGGGAGCACCTGATACATACAGTATAACACAAATTGGAAGGCATCATTCAATCACCACAACATAAACCTCGGTATTTATTACATTATCATCATACAGCTTCTCAACTAATGGACAAAGGGAGTTCACAGTCATTCAAACAAATTAACACAACAGATGTGCGTATAAATAAATATTGTGAAAAGCAGTGTGTAAGTGTGTAAAATACACATAAACCTTCATTATGAAACATTTGAATTTAAATACGTTATTTATTACCTGTAAACCTCTTCAAACCCCTCCAATCTGATTTCCAACAACTTCAGTGACTGCTGTAACTGCCCTTGTTAAAGTCACTAATGATCTTCTATTGACTTCTGATTTTTGTTCTCTTTATTGTTCTTGATCTCAGTACTGCTTTTGACACTATTAACCATGATATTTTGCTTTATCGTCTTCAGACTGTGTTTAGAATTTCTGACACTGCTCTTAAATGGTTCAAATCTTACCACACTGATTGTTGTCACTCCGTCTCTCTTGGTAGATTTATCTCTGAAATTGTCTGGTATTCTTCAGGGCTCTATTGTATGGTCTAAACTATCATTTCTATGCTGATGATACTCAAATCTACATCCATATTAAACTTGATAGTGATGTGGCTGTCTCTGTTCTCTCTAATCACATCTCTGACAAAAACATTGATGACCTCAGACTTCCTTAACTGTGACAAGACTGAAGTCATGCTTATTGCTCCCCCATCAACTTTGTAAAGCCAATGCAGTATCCCTGTCTGTGGATGGTACTATACTTAAGCTTCAGTCAAAATTGAAAAACTAGGGGATGATATTTGATTCAGGCTTGACATTTGACCCACGTATTGTCAAAACATCATTCTTTCAACTCTATGTCCTATGTTATCGCTAACTGTTGCTGGAAAGCTGGTCAACACATGTGTCTTCTCTCTAATTGACTACTGTAATGTCCTACTCACTGGGGTTTCTAAATCCTCATTGAACTAACTCCACTATGTCCAAAACTTGGCAGCCAGAATCCTGAACAGTTCTAGTGCAACTGATCACATTACTCCTGTCCTAGAGTCCTTGCACTGCCTTCTTGTTGACTTCAAAATTGTCATGCTCACTTATAAGGCTCTGCATGGCTTGGCACCTCAGTACCTGTCTGAGTTATTGTCATCCTACTCCCTACCTTAAAACCTTCACTCTTCTAATTCTGTTCTTATTCTGTCCCCTAAGCCTGTCTACACTCTGAGTGACAGAGCCTCTTCCCATTATGCCCCAAAGCACCTTCTCTTACCTCTTTCAAATTTAAACTCAAAACCTTCTTTTTTAGAAGGCCCTTTACATAACTGGTTCTTTTATATACCCCTTTTCTATATGTACCCCGTGTCCCCATCTACTATCTCCTCCCTTTGGGCTGAGTATTGATTGCCTTGATTAGAATGGTGTAGGTTGTACAATACTTACTACAGTACACATCCGGCTTAGTGGTTTATTATCAGCCATTCAATAGATTGTCATTAATTCTTCACATCCTGTTGTGTTTTTCTCACCTTTAGCTTTCTATTACAAATTTCCTAATTCATTCACTTTTAATTAATTAAATATATTTTCCCAGCTATTTACACAAAACAATATTGCTCAAATGAGGCATGTAATTTGTTCAAAATAAGTTTTTCCTGTCAGGTACTTTTTCAGCATTTTAATTAAAGTTATCCAGCTAATTTGTGTATTCAAGACATTAATTAGCTAATGCTTAGTAGCAGCCTGGGGTTTTTGGGTGACCAGAATGTTAGGCCTCTGAAATGCCTTGTCTGTAAATACTGTACCTAGCGTAACCTGTGAGTTGTATGTTTTGTGTTGTGTAGTTTAGTTTGTGTCTTGTTATTGTAATATATATTTGTTTATCCAAGTGTGTCTGGATTATTACTCCTCGCACCAAAGCTGTGCCAGAGAACAAAGAATTCACATGCCTCTTATTATAACATGTGGCTCAGGTATATTGATAAAAATCACTTAAAGTTGGGGGTTATGAATAATTATTTTACTTATTGACTAAACTGCTTGGTCAATTCCTGATTCATTTTTGTAACCCCCATTTGTAACAATACTGTGCACTGAACTGTCAATTTTTAGAAAAGGGATAGTTGTTCCATTCTGATGCCAATTATTTTTATATAGCGCCTTTCTAATATAATAAGGTTGCCCCAATGTGCTTAACAAAGCCTTACATGTTGTGAATACAGAACAGAAAAGACCAGAAGTCAATGGAGGAGAGGAACCAAAATTTCCTTAGTAAGGAGGAAAAAAAAACCTCTAGGGGTCCAACGTCAACTGGCGACCCAACCCCTATGGGCATGCTAACATTATACAATTAAAATAAGGAATAAATAAATAAGGGTATTAATCCATCCACCATATCTTCTGCATGTCAGTACTCCATCCAGATCTCTGTAGACCAGCAAAATCCTCCTAAACGATATCTATATCCACGATATCCCTCACGATATCCATGGCAGTGATGCAGCATCCAACTCAGATGGTGCCCAGCCTGGGCGCCATCTGGACATGTGGGGAGGAGAACAGGATAGTTTGGCCAGAACAGATGTATCTACCTGGTGGGCCAAGACAGGAGACACACAATGACATAAGGTGTTACAGCAGCACCAGCAGCCATGATTGAAGCAGGCTATGATGTAAGGTGTGAGTAGGCAGATCTCTGGCTGACTGAAACAGGTTATCCTCAAGGATTTGCCTGTATTTGGCTCCATCCATGTTGCTCTTGATGGCAAAAAGCTTTCCCGTTCCTGCTGCTGAAAAGCAACCCCAGAGTATAATAATAAACTTTATGTTATATAGCGACTTTAAAGATGTGTTCTCAAAGTGCTTTACAGAATGAGAAAAAAGAACACACAAGATAAAACACAATTACAATATATAGAGGAGACCATGGATGGTGGTACTAGGAAAAGTAGAGGGGTGAAGAATGGAACCAGTTAAGTATAGGCTCTTCTGAAGAAGGTTTTGAGTCTGGATTTGAAGGAGTTTGGAGAAGGTGACTTTCTGATATCCTTGGGCAGAGAGTTCCAGAGCTTGGGGGCATAACAGAAGGCCCTGTCACCCAAACAATGTAGACGGGCTGGGGGGACAGTAAGGAGACCAGAATTAGAAGAGCGAAGGTTGCGAGGTGGGGAGTAAGGTGATAATAGTTCAGACAGGTACTGAGGTGCCAAGCCATGCAGAACCTTATAAGTGAACATGAGAATTTTAAAGTCCACACAGAATTTGACAGGAAGCCAGTGCAAGGACTCCAGGATAGGAGTAATGTGATCAATTGCACTATAGCCCTAGTCAGGATCCTGGCTGCTGAGGTTTGGACATACTGCAGTTTGTTCAAAGTAGATTTAGGTACCTCAGCAAGTAGAGCATGACAGTAGTCAATTCAAGAGAACATAAATGTGTTGATCAGCTTTTCAGCCACAGTTAGTGATAGCATAGGGCGTGGTCTGGCAATATTTCGGAGGTGAAAAAAAGATGTTTTGACAATATGCTGCACATGTGGGTCGAATGTTAAGACAGAATCGAATATCACCCCAAGGTTTTTCAATTTAGACTGAAGCTCAAGTACAGAACCATCTACAGATAGGGTTACAGGAATGGCTTTACGAAGTTGATGGGGGGTGCCAATAAGCATGACGTCAGTCTTGTCACAGTTAAGATGAAGGAAATTGAGTCATCCAAGTTTTAATGTCAGAGGTGCAATTAGATGAGTATCATCAGCGTAGAAATTATAGCTGAGGCCATGTGATCTTAAAAGCTGACCACGTGGAAACATGTAAATGCTGAAGAGCAAGGGGCCCAGTATTGAGCGCTGAGGAACACCAGACTTAACAAGACCAATTTCAGACCAATCCCCATTAAGAGAGACAAAATGACAGTGATCAGTGAGGTAAGACTTGAACCATTTGAGAGCAGTGTCAGAAAATCCGAACACAGTCTCAAGACGAGAAAGTAAGATGTCATGGTCAACAGTGTCAAAAGCAGCACTGAGATCAAGAAGGATGAGTATAGAAAGAGAACCAGAATCAGGAGCTATTAGAAGATCGTTAGTTACTTTGATCAGGATAGTTTCTGTGCTGTGAAGTTCATGGAAGCCAGATTGAAGAGGTTCAAAAAGGTTTTTTGTCATGAGATGGTTATGTAACTGGACTGTGACAGCATGTTCTAGAATTTTTGCAAGAAATGGTAAGTTGGAGATGGGGCGAAAATGTTTAAGATTGCCAAGAGTCATGTTAGGCTTTTTTGGCACGGGAGTAATGGCAGCAGTTTTGAGGACCGTTGGTACAATGCCAGTGCTCAAGGATTCATTTATAATATTGAGGACAATGGGACAGAGAGAAAAGAAACAGGACTGAAATAAAGTGGTGGGAAAGAGATCTAAAATAGATGTGATGGGTTTCAAGTGTTTAACTAGTTTATTGGGGATGCTGAGTCAAGAAGAGAAAAGCTGGAGAGAAAGGAACCAGAAAAGTTGGATAAGGAGGGAGGAGGTATGGAAATGATATGCGTAGTGGAGAGAATGTGATGCTGGATGTTGTTGATCTTGGAGCTAAAGAAATCCAAGAATGTGTTGCAAAGTTGCGATGAGGCAGGTAATATGGTGGGGCAGTTTGGCTTTAGTAAGCTGTTGATGGTGGACAAAAGATGTCTGGGGTTGTTATGGTGATTTTCAATAATGTGAGAGAAGTAGGTGGATCTAGCAGACTCTATTGTAACCTTATATTCAGACAAGTAATCTCCCCAAGCCTGATAATGTACATTTAGGGGATGCCACCTACGCTCAAGTTTGCGGGAGGCTGCCTTCATAGATCGCAGAAGGTCATTGTACCAGGGGGCAGGGCGAGAGAAGGAGGTGGTTTGTTTTTAAAGGAGCAAAGGTGTCAAGGGTAGACAAAAAAGCACTGTCAAGTAACTGTATTTTGTCCTCTAGAGGGTCAGAGGTAGAGAAACACGATAAGGAGGACAGAACAGAATTTACAAACCTTGGGTGATCAATTGATCTCCAGTTGCGGAAATTTACAGAGCGTGAAGGGGGAGTGTTAGAAACAGGTAATTCCAGATTGAAAAGAATAGCTAAGTGGTCAGGGAGGCCTAGATCAAGGGAAGAGCAGTGGGAAACAAAAGAATCACTGGCAATTATTAAATCTAGGGTGTGTCTTTTGCTATGTGTAGGGTAACAAACAAACTGAGTAAGATCAAAACATCCCAATAGAGAAAGGAAGTCTTAGCCAGACTAGAAGACCTTGAGTCAAAGTGTATATTAAAGTCCCCTAGAATAAGAATCCTTTTAAAGGAGAGTAGATCAGCAAACTCACCTAAGAAGGCTTCCCTGGGTTTGGGTGGTCTATAAACTGTGGCAATGATAGTAGATTGGGGGATAGAGACATTTAAACCAAGACACTCAAAAAAAGAGGGAGGAGGTATAGTAATAGGACTTACATTGTAAAAAAGGTTGTAAATAACAATGATGCCCCCGCCTCTGCCTGAGAGACGTGGAAGGTCAAACAAACCATATCCAGGAGGGACTAGTTGGTTAAATAACAGTCCATCGTTCTGTCTGTGCCAGGTTTTGGTTAAACACAGAAGGTCCCGTTTTTTCTCTTTGATAGTGTCACATAAAAGAAGAGCCTTGTTGTTTATGGAGCGGGTACTGAGTAGCGCTGATCTGGCTAGTCTCGGGGATGCAGGGGGAAGCGGAGTGCGCTCCAGGTATGGTAGTGAGAAGATTTTTTAGGTCGGCGCCGGTACGGGATGGACTTACGGTCATGCGCCGAAAGGCAGGAATAGAGACTCCGCTGGCAGATGAATGAAAGAAACAGCATCCTGTGCTGCGATGGATGTAGCGACTCAGTCATTAAATCCCAGTAATACAGCAATAAACAAACGTATCTTTTACCAGGAAGTCGCTTTGTTTTAGTTGAAGAAGTTGCAGTGCGGTGTACCTCAGAGACATGATCGATGAATCCAAGACAGTGCAACAAGACAGGAAGGTAATCCAGAGTAAGGCAGTAGCAGGTGGTGAAACTCTTGCTCAGTTGAGCAATTTTACAATGCAAGTGGAAGTCACACTTGTAAATTGCAACATGGAGCGGATGATGTGAAGCGGATACAAATATTTAGAAACCAGTGTTGCCAAGAAGAAAAATAAAAAAAAACTGAAAAACTGGTGAGAGGAGTATGATGCTGCCACCACCATGCTTGGCGATAGGGATGGTGTTACCTTGGTGTTGGGCTGCATTTGGTTTGTGCCAAACAAAGAGCTTTGATTTCAGAGCTCAGCTTTAGTCTCATCAGACCACAATTTTCTTCCAAAAGGTTTCAGGTTTTGTCACATGGCTTCTAGCAAACTCCAGGCGTGACTTAATGTTGGCCTTTCTCAGAAATGGCTTCCTTCTAGCCACTCTCCCAAAGAGGCCGAATCTGTAAAGTGTTGTTGGTGTCTGGGCAGTTTCTCCCATTTCAGCCAAAGAGCTCTGCAACTCTGTCAGTGTTGTAACTGGCCTCTTGGTCCCTTCTCTGACAATTCTTGTCCGGTTGCTCAATTTGGTAAGACTGCCTGATCTTAGTAGTGTCTGGGTTGTGCCATGTTTTTTTCCATTTTGTTAAAATGGACTTCACTGTGCTCCTATGAATGTCCAAAGCTCTGCCAATCGTTTTATAACCTTCTCCAGCTTTTTTCCTCCTAACAATTTCTCAAAGTTTCACAGGCAACTCCTTGGTCCTCATGACAGCAGGACTGATCTGATCTGCTGTTGTGATCTGATCTGCTGTTGAGATCTCACAGTCAGTGATATTTATTGTGCAATCAAGCTATTGAACAGATTCGAAATGAACACAGGTCTCCCTTGTTAACATATTTAGTGTAATCTCTCAAGATAATTGAATATCTCACCCAATTTAGGTTGTTAAAACAAAGGGGGTGAATACTTACCAATTAAGTAATTTTCTGATTTTTATTTTTATATAATTCTGAAAACATCTAAATACTTTATTTAATTTTAACATTATAGAGAATTACTTTTACAGGAGTGGAAAAAAATCCCATTGAAAAATGCTTTAATTTGACTTTGCAACACAGCAGAAGGAGAAATAGTCAATGGTTGGGTGAATACTTTCAGAAGGCACTGTACTGTATATCAGATACTTTTCACTTTCTGCCTCATGCATGCCTCCTCCATCTCAATTTCCAATTTTTCAGCTACCCTTTGATTAACTATTCACTTTACTTGGGAGTCCCATCCTCCTTATTCTATTGTCAGATTCTGCTGTCATCATATATATTTTAATTGCATTCAAAGATACATACTTACTGTAACTTGACAATGAGAGTAAATATGTTTTCTGGGATCTTTTTGCCTATCTTTCTCAGAATCCTTGAAAACCCATTTTGCCTTTATTGTGTGACCTTTAAAATTCAAATAATCACACCTTTAAACCTCACTCTGCCGTGCTGTAGGTGCAGACTTAGCAAAGTGAATGCAAACTCTACACGGTGATGAATGAAGGAGGCCCATTTGTTCATAATCTGTCAATTTGAAAATCAAAAAATCATGCCTTAAAACTTCAACAGTAAAATTCAGAAGCAGCTATAATTACATAACAAGGTGACATACAATAAGTATTGCCAAAGCATTAACAGGAAATGTTGCAGGACAGTGCATTTAACAGCATGAATTAGATAAAAGGGACATCTACAAATTGCATACAGTCTACAGGACAGACAGTTTTATATGTGGGAAAATGCCTTAATTTAAGTGGAAAATAAAACAAATTTCACAATATGAACAGTAGTCTATACTGAAAGACATGGTGATTTATAGTAGATCCCTTATTTTGTGAAAGATTGCTATGTGCTAGACTGCAGTTTAAGCTGTATCTTTGTGCACCCTATGCATATTTTAATGTGCAAAGTGTAGTGATTCATATTCGTTCAGGGACGCCAAATATGTAATGTTAGTGGCTCTCTGAAGGCACCAGTTCTGTAGGGTTTGGGCATTTACTGAGACAATTATTAATTGTAGCAGTAAATCACAAAGTTGATTCTTTTGATGGCTTTAGAGTCCAACCATGCGACATAACTCAAACAACGCACACACACAGGTACTAATACACGAGGATACATTTATTAATACATAGAATATGCCTTAAACTAACAGATCTTATCGAGAGGGTTATCAGAATACAAAAGATATATATTCAATCAGTTACGAAGTGTTACATATATCAAGAGGACATACGTTCAGTATATCATTCATTAAGACCGTTTCATAAATGAACTTGGTTATAACTTCTACATTAGATACTCGAAACAAGTACATAACTCTTAGGAATTAAATTCATATCAACTGGCTGGGATAACAATTGAATTCTTGAGCTGTAATGCATTGAAGTTGAATACTCATCCAATCTTTGGGGATTCAGATCTCCTGCGGGCACAAAGAAACAGTTGCAGGCTGTTGCTGTCCAATCCGCGCTCTCTGGCTCGGTGCCAGGCTGTGCTGTGCGGCTTGCGACGGTGCGCTGCTGATGCTCACTGACCGGCTAGTTAGTGTTGGCTTTAACTAGCAAAGTTTGTGCACAGGAGAAAAGATGACTGTGGGTCCCAGCAAGTCAGGAAGAGGACCGGTTCGTTCCTAATGAAGAGCTAGTTCTGAATAGTGATTCAGCTGTCCACAGTTCCGACCTGTTCACGAGGCCTGCTGCTGGTTACTCTCTGGCAACCTCCACTCTAGACTCTTAGAACAAAGGAAAGTTCTGGCACTCGGACACACTGGCCGTTCCGTGGTTGTCCGGGCTGAGTCTCAGGATGGTCAGGAGGCGCGCTGCGAGGATGTCCTGCCCTTGGGAGCCTTCTGCTCCTGGGCCGTCCTGCCCTGGAATTCTCCTTTGAATTCCCTTTAGAACAGTCCACAGAATCCTCTCCAGAATCCCTTCTGAATCTTGTTTTCTGAATCTGAATCTGAATCTGAATCTCACAGGCTCTCTGTGTTGCCTGTTTTTACCTGGAGGAACTTCAGCTCATTGATTGGCTGAAAGTTCCATGGGCATCAGAGTCCCACGTGGGTTACTCGGCCCTACCAGTCTCTGATTGGTTGATCAAGGTGAGATATGAGTCACTTACTCCTGACACTTAGTAATGCAGTCCAGATGTCCAACTGGCACTCCCTAGACAGATAGGCGCCAATGGATGACCATTGATCATGATAGCCAGGCTTAGCTAAGTGCATCCCCCTTTGGGAGCTGGTTTCTTATCACAAGAAAACATCTTAAATCAGCTTGCATGAATTCTTTCTCTGTGGCTGCACCACAGAGATGAACAGAGAAATTAGGCCTAATTTGGGAAAGCTCAGAAACACTTAATTCTGCCTTATTAATAAGCCTCACCGCTACATATCCCCCCTTTTTGAAGGCCACGAGGTCCCGAGGCATTGTTGCCTTCAAAACAAAACAGAGTTAAGTGATGTCCCTTGCCATTAGAACATTAATCTTAAATGTCTACATTACTCCTCGAGAATTCATACCGGAACCAGCATTGGATACAAACAGGATGAATAACATCTGGAGTATGTATAAACACGGTAGGAGACATTATCTAAGTCTAGGAATTACACATCAGGAAGTTCACTGTCAATATCTGATACCTCTGTAGTAGATATTTGGGGAGAAGTCACTTCCTTTCTTTTGACATGCTACCTTTGACTCATTCATGCTACCCAGAGTACATCTTGATGCGAGAGTACAGCATTCAGAGTACACTGTCAGCCATGATCCAACTACCCGGCAGTAGTGTTACAATAACAACGGTTCCTGTTCCCAGCCCTCCGATAAACCACAACACCTGTGTTGGGTATCTGCTAGGGTGGTTTGGAGGTTTGTTCCATTAAAGCAAACTAACTACCTGTACCTCTTCAGGGCTTACTGTTTCTTGGATTTCTATCCAATTCAATAGTGTGGCACCTGAAGGCATCCAAGACCTCAAGTTTGGTCTTATATCGTCTGGTTCCAGAACGTACAGTGTTAAGTTACCATGCTGTACTATGGCCTCCTCGGGAACTTACAGGAAAACTGTTTGATTAGGTAGCTGCATTGCGGTAGCTGTATCATGCCCGTCACAAGTCATAGTGTCAGTTAAATGTGGTGTGCTGACCAGCCATTTACTTCCCACCTGCTCTTCATGGGGTCCATTAACCTCCCTCTGCTCGTTAGTAGCTTTACACCCTTCATTGGTGAATCGTTTAGACACAGCCAATGGATAGCTTTGGTAGCCATACCCATCTCAAGACTTGGAACCGAATTCAATCTTGGATTGCCTTCTGGGTGAGCTATGAGCGATGGGGTTAATGTCACATACTCCTCTACTGAGAAGAGTGGAATCAAGTGGGTTGGGAATTGTGCCATGGCTAGACTGGCCACAGTGGCACTAAACTCCCTTAACAGGTCTTGTGTCAACATTCTGGCCTGTTGCACACAAGCATAAACCCACTGTATAACACCAACAATCATGTCCACTGTTTGGGGAATAAGGTTTAACCCTGTTGCATAGGAAGTTGCCTGTAGGGTTTTCCCTAAGCTTTCCAACTTTTGCTGCTGTCGATACAGTCTGTCACTACCCTCTGGCCTCTCTGACACCTGCCTTCTTGGGGCAGTCAGGGTGAGAGTGCCAGTAGCACACAAACCTACCAGAAAAAGCAAACGTGCAACAGTGGCGGCAGCAATCAGTCCTCCCAAAAGTCTTTTCGGGTGGCTGATCCCAGTCATCTCCTTCTGAGTGACTGTTGCCTTTCTAAGCTGGTGCAGCGTGTACATGGTGTCTTTCTCAGTATGCCATGTGGCATCTTGGGCACCAACATCCTGGAAATCTGGGGAGATCTGACGCAGCTGCTGATGCTGCTCCTCCTTTTCCAGGGCATTTGCTTTTTCGATTTGTTCATGCCTGTGCTCTAGGAACCCTGCAGGGGGTGGTGCAGTGGTGGAGCATGCCTGACCCTCGGCTGAGTGGTCATCTGGAGCACCTGAGTGATCTGGGATTGTTATCCTATTCTCACTGTTCAGGTCCACCCTGCACACTTCCTGATTGAGGAATCCCTCTATCGGCATGTTTCCAATCGTTTGCTGGGGGTAGGTGTAGGACACCTGCTCGCTCCCCCCTTCCCTCGCTAGGGGTTCAGGGAGCTGCCCCAGCACTGGGATAGCTAGTTCACTGTCTTTGAACTTACTATCACTCACCAGGCCCATGTCAGTGCAGGCGGGGATTCTGACGCCTCTCTTTGCGATGTCCTGCACTGGCAGGCGGGTGACTTGACCATCCAGCTCCAGTCTGGCTGAACCACTGTTGGTCAGACTCAGACTGATAGACTGAGCTGGTGGCTGTAAGAAAACCGGCTCGGCTTTCATTCCCTGTCCCTTCTGGGGGACTGGGTGTGTTGGAAACCCTGCCGTTGAGGCAGGAACAATCAGGTAAGTCTCACTCACTACCTGGTAGTCGTGAGAAATAATGTTACCTGACTGCAGGTTCCCTGGGTCAAAGCAGAGGGAATCAGCATCTGGGATCAGGTGTGTCCACAGCGCAGTAGTCTCAGCGTCCAGCTGGACCTCCTGTCTAACCTGTGAATGTTGCACCAGGGGCACCTGGCGGTGGCTCTGTGACAGCTGCTCAAGCAGATCCTCACTAATAGAGGACCTCTCAGGGCTAAGGGTGGGGGCTACATCACCAACCTTCTCTCCTGCCATCTGGATCCTTTCCACCACTGCGGGGTGGTGGTCCTGACCCCTCTTGGGTGCCAGGGTGCACAGGGAAAGCTCCTTTTCATCGCCAGGTGGGGAGATCTGCTCCTCTTTAGGGATGTAAAAGGTGTGTGCTTTACCTGGTGGATCAGGCGGCTGCTTGGAGCACCGCTCCTGTGGCAGGGAGGCTGTTGAGACCTCGGCCGGGACACGACTTCCCTGTATATTCGGGGAACAAGAAAATATTTTTATTTCTTGTCCAGAGGGAACAGAAGGAATCTCCGCATGGGCTTCTGTGTTCGGTGGGCACTGTGTGAGCACAGTCTGCCTCTTGGCCCCCCTTTTCTTCTGTACAGAAGGCTTAGGAGCCTTGACCTGTTTCCACACTTTGCCTTTCTGGTGATCCACCAAAGGTTCCTCTCTGAGTCGCATGCCCTTTTCTTTTTCTACCCGTTTGAGCTTGCCGTGTGACATCAAACACCTCTCAACCTCAGTGTCAATCAGTGTCTCACTGTGTAAGACATCTCCCATGGCAGCCTTGAGGTAAAAGCTTCCTGCTTTTCCTCTGTGTTTTACTGCCTGCTCTGTGACTTCAGGGGTGGAGTCAGCACTCACTTGGGAGTGGCTGAATTCATCCAGGCAGGAACCCTTCCGCTCAATCAAATAGACTGAGGGAGGGAGAGGGGGCGGGTCTCCGCCTCCTCCAGTGGAGAGTATCAGCTCATTCACGCTTCCGGCAGCCTTGGGGAGCGGTTGTCCCTGTCCTAATAAAGCTTGTTCAAGCCTGGCCAGGAGGGCGGCTACTGAATACTTTTGTTCAGCCTTTTCTAGCCCTTTCCCTCCCCCGGTGTTCTCATGGCACTTAGGACGCTGGGTGCGGTCCTGTGTGAGTGCTTTGGAACGGGGCTTAGCCAGCTCAGGAACCTGTGCTCCTTCGAGCAGGAGGGAGTTAACCCTGCTGGCTCTGACGGCGAACACAGTCGCTTTAACAGCTTTTTTCTCAGAGCGACTTTGGACATCATACTCCCAGGACATCATGACTTAATATCAGTCATTTTCATGGTGTGTGCATCTGTATGCATTAAGATCATATTTCTGACTGATGGGTGGAGATTCGCAATGAATAAACCCTTGAAATGTGTGTTCTCTTCGCAACCCTCATCATTTCGCCCTGCAAAATAAGTTCGTCTAAGTCTCTCGTAATATTCGCGAGGGGACTCTGCTCTCTCGTGCTTAATGTTAAGTGCGGCGGCTATCGCGGCAGTCGGGTCAATAAACGCACTGTATTCTTCGATAAGTGCTTGACATAGCTGCTCAAAGTCATTACAGACTTCTTTCATCTGCCTAGCCATCCACTCATGTACAGCTCTGCTGGTAGTTTTCCTGACCAGAAACACTTTCTCCTGTTATGTGGCGTTTGGCAGGTACTGCAGGGTATACCTGAGGTCTTGAATATAACTCTCGATATTATTCTCTGACACTGCGGGGTCAAATCTCTCTATGTCCTTCGCTAGCTCTCTCAGAGAATGGAGATTTATTCTAGCTTCTCCGCTGACGGAGATATGGAAGAGATCGTGGTCAGACCTGTCGCTGCTAGAGAGAGTGCTTAATAGCGACTCGAATTCAGACCTTTTAGCAACCATCGTTAAACTTAAAGAGTATTACTTTTAAGTATGAAATTACAGTTTTACCACAGAAAACCACAAGATCAAGTATGCAATCAACCCGGTAGATCGCAAAAGATCACAAAACAATCAAGCACTGCTTAAAGAGCAAGGGGAACTTTTTTCCTTTCGGCTTTCAGCACACTGTATTGTCGTGTATGAAACCCGCGGCGTTTTATATGAATTATTCGCTTGGTTGACTCATTTCAGTCTTGCCACGCCCACCCAGGGACGCCAAATATGTAGTGATTCATATTCGTTCAGGGACGCCAAATATGTAATGTTAGTGGCTCTCTGAAGGCACCAGTTCTGTAGGGTTTGGGCATTTACTGAGACAATTATTAATTGTAGCAGTAAATCACAAAGTTGATTCTTTTGATGGCTTTAGAGTCCAACCATGCGACATAACTCAAACAACGCACACACACAGGTACTAATACACGAGGATACATTTATTAATACATAGAATATGCCTTAAACTAACAGATCTTATCGAGAGTGTTATCAGAATACAAAAGTATATATTCAATCAGTTACGAAGTGTTACATATATCAAGAGGACATACGTTCAGTATATCATTCATTAAGACCGTTTCATAAATGAACTTGGTTATAACTTCTACATTAGATACTCGAAACAAGTACATAACTCTTAGGAATTAAATTGATATCAACTGGTTGGGATAACAATTGAATTCTTGAGCTGTAATGCATTGAAGTTGAATACTCATCCAATCTTTGGGGATTCAGATCTCCTGCGGGCACAAAGAAACAGTTGTAGGCTGTTGCTGTCCAATCCGCGCTCTCTGGCTCGGTGCCAGGCTGTGCTGTGCGGCTTACGACGGTGCGCTGCTGATGCTCACTGACCGGCTAGTTAGTGTTGGCTTTAACTAGCAAAGTTTGTGCACAGGAGAAAAGATGACTGTGGGTCCCAGCAAGTCAGGAAGAGGACCGGTTCGTTCCTAATGAAGAGCTAGTTCTGAATAGTGATTCAGCTGTCCACAGTTCCGACCTGTTCACGAGGCCTGCTGCTGGTTACTCTCTGGCAACCTCCACTCTAGACTCTTAGAACAAAGGAAAGTTCTGGCACTCGGACACACTGGCCGTTCCGTGGTTGTCCGGGCTGAGTCTCAGGATGGTCAGGAGGCGCGCTGCGAGGATGTCCTGCCCTTGGGAGCCTTCTGCTCCTGGGCCGTCCTGCCCTGGAATTCTCCTTTGAATTCCCTTTAGAACAGTCCACAGAATCCTCTCCAGAATCCCTTCTGAATCTTGTTTTCTGAATCTGAATCTGAATCTGAATCTCACAGGCTCTCTGTGTTGCCTGTTTTTACCTGGAGGAACTTCCGCTCATTGATTGGCTGAAAGTTCCATGGGCATCAGAGTCCCACGTGGGTTACTCGGCCCTACCAGTCCCTGATTGGTTGATCAAGGTGAGATATGAGTCACTTACTCCTGACACTTAGTAATGCAGTCCAGATGTCCAACTGGCACTCCCTAGACAGATAGGCGCCAATGGATGACCATTGATCATGATAGCCAGGCTTAGCTAAGTGCATCCCCCTTTGGGAGCTGGTTTCTTATCACAAGAAAACATCTTAAATCAGCTTGCATGAATTCTTTCTCTGTGGCTGCACCACAGAGATGAACAGAGAAATTAGGCCTAATTTGGGAAAGCTCAGAAACACTTAATTCTGCCTTATTAATAAGCCTCACCGCTAAAAAAGGAACAAGTAATAGGATTATTCCATGCTGAAAAGAGAAGAAACAAAACACAACATTTCGGCATTCATGTGTGAGCAGGCCTTTGCTGAGGAGGGATTGCTCATCCTGTGAAAGCGAAAGGTCAGATGGTATAGTCACAACAAGGTTAGGATTGGTGAAGTTGTTAGGGGTGTTGATGGCTTTCTTCTGTAGAAGATGTTTTTTGATCCTTCTCTGTAGTGAGAAACTGGTAGAGTTTGGAGTTGAGAGATCTAATGAGGTCAGTTATAAAGGGAAGATGATGTGGAGCTGTCAGCCATAGAAATTCTTTAGCCTCTTTGATGTTGTTGTCGGAAAGGATAATCTGTTTATTACTCTGGGTGGAGTCAAAAGAAAAAGTGCAAAATTTCAGACAAAATCCTTTAGGAATAAATGATATTATGTCGACGACATCTGTAAAGGAATAGAAGGTGGTTAAAAAGCCTGGTCTTGGAACAGATAGCTGGAAAGAGACAGAATGCTGGTTTAGTAAGAGAGGGGGGCAAGTGACCCAGGGAGGAAGAGAAGGAATGATGAAAAGATCTAGAAAAAGATTTGGAGGAAGTCATGGTGGGTTGCAGCAGATGTAGGTTGAAGTAGTTCAGGTGGGTAGCTGCGTCAGCATGCATAGGCTGCAAAGGAACAAGTAATAGGTTTATTCCAGGCTGAAAAGAGAGGAAAGAAAACACAACATTTCAGCCGTGGAGCCTTCTTTAGGTGTATTTTAATGTGTGAGAGTGTGGGAAATCAGAAAATGTCTGTTTTTATTCTACAAAAGTTTTGTCTCAGTTTGGGGTACTTCACCACAGACACCTATTCTCCAAGGGTGAAGTCTCATTCGAAGTCTTGAAGCATTCAATTTCTTTGTTGTGAATTGTTTAGCTCTTAAAGAGCCTCTGCACACATTTAATGAGAAAACCTGATCATTGCTATTTTATTTTGTACTTGACTCATTAACTGAACACATTTTAGTCATATACAGTATATTGCAGATTTTTGGATTATCTGTTGAATAATGAGTATTTTTCAAATGACAATGAGTAAAAATACATTTTCCAATATCTTGTAAAATTTCTTCCTTAAAGCTCTTAAAAGATCATTTCAGCATCTCTGTGACCATTAAAATTATTTTTTTTACGTCCTGTAACATTACAATTCTGACTCAACAGTACTGTCAGAGCTGACTTAACAAAGTGAATCCAAACACTGCCGTCTACTCAAGGATAAAACACATGCACTAAAGAGGCCCATTTGTTTTTAATCTGTTTCTTAGATATTTAAATAACCATGCCTTAAACCTAAATATTCAAATTCAAAAGTAGATCTTTAGGCATGACAAGTTGACACTAGTACTGTCAAATGCTTTAATAGAAAGAGTAGCAGAACAGGCACAATAGGACATCACAGGTTTTATACAAACATTTTCAGGACATTTACATTTAATTAGGACACAAAAAGCAAACAAACGACAGTACTAATTTATATTAAGTGACATAAGGACAGACACAAATGAAATGAGACCATTTGTACCATCTTGCACTCTTAGAAGCTAAATTAGATTCATATTTTGTCCAGACGTGTCCTAAAATTTCCCAGAATTCTGGTATTGGCCACCTGGCAGCATATCTTAAAAGTGCCATTAGGGAAGTCTGTTCCAGAATATTCAATACTCTTTGAGTGAAGGAAATGGTTATTTAAAGTTGATTTCTCATCTTGTCACAGTATTATAAATTTAATGCGTGAGAGTATCCATGCGAGGGCAGGAATCCTGCCGATGAATCAGGGGTAGAAAGTATCTTTGGCCTGTTTGAATACAACTCAGCCAGACTGGTCTGTGTTTATTTCTGTCATGCTGGCACATGTCTCTGGGACTCCTGCTTTCCCTGGTCTGTGACACTCTCCCCCTCCAGGCTGTGGTCAATTTTTATTTTTTCAGAGTTTGTCTCAGTTTTCTCTTTAGACATCTATTCTGCAAGACCTACTCTTGAGAATTGTAGTATTCAAGTATTATTTATGACACACTATTATTAATACTGTACTAAGAACCTCTCAAGAAATGTACCCAATAATTATAAGTATTATACCCTTGCCACCAAATAATGTCAAACAATGATCTTTGCCAGCTTATTGCAAAAGTAGAAGTGCTTTGTATACTGTATTTTCATAATACCAGATTTCAGAAGATGTAACAGGATTTAAATTACCTGTACATTAGCTTACTGTACATAGAGTTAAGGAAAGTAGAGATTGCACATAAGGAGTGAATACTGATTGGTGTGAAGTAATTAGTGGTGTACCACAATCAGTATTAGGGATCCATACAAGGAAAACTGAACTTTTTAATTTATATGAATGATCAAAGGTCCAGAGTTAAACTGTTAAAGTTTTCAGTTAATATCATATTAGGATGATGAGCAAACACTGTAGAAGTAGCAAATGGAAATCAAATAGACTTAGAGAAAATTCAAGACTGGGCAAACAGCTGGTAGATTACTTTTAATGTGCAGGTTTTTGCATTAAGTTGGTAAAATGTAAACTATAAATACACAATGGGTGTCACGGACGTCCAAAGGGACTAACCGTGGGGAGCAGGAGAGCGGAAAAAGACCCATATGGGTAGCGGCGAGACGGGAAAAAGTCAAAGTGCAAAGAGTTCAAGAATGCCGTATAGAAACCTATGCCCTCAGGGAGCGGACGTGGGGCGCCCTGGTGCTAGGCGGGTCTCAGGACATCCGAACGTCAATGCTGAGCGAGGACAGAGTGCAAGACCCGGAAATATATAGCCCAAGGGAAAGAGAGGGACAGGAAGGACAGCAGACCGGAAACTAGGGACAGGACAGAGAAGGAGCGCCCTCTGGCTGCAGAGGGCGTGACAATGGGAAGCACTGAGAAGAGGCTACCTATTCAAAAACTGAGATATTTACGGTATGGTGACAAGTTACTTACATATTTCAGACAATATGGGAAAGTAAATGATATGTTAAGATATACAGTATATTGTAATTGAAAGCACAGAATTGATATCAAGAATGGCATGGTACAATTGTATAACACACTTCAATGGCCTCACAGAAAATTCTGTAGACTATTGGTCACTGTATTATAGAAATTTTATTGCTGCTCTGGAATGAGTCCAGAGGAGAAAACCAGTTAACTAAACAGTTTAAGGGAAAATCCTACACTGACAGGCTGAAGTAAATGAATGTTTTTTGTCTTGAACAGGCAAAATTACAGTGCTGTTTGATACAAATATTCAAAATCCTCAAAGGCATTGACATAGTCAACCCAACAGATTTCTAGAGGGAAGTATATTTATAACTAAAAACAGGAGACACTTCTTTATCCTAGAATTTATGGGAGGATGGAATAAGCTATTAAGCCATGTTGTTGAAACTGGTATTCTGGATTCCTTCAAAAAACAGCGGGATGAGATCAGTTATCTACCAAATGGATAGATGGAATGAATTTCCGTCTCCCATTTGTATCATTTCGTATGTTCTTTCATTCTGCCCATCAGAAGTTGTACATTAAGATGATGTACACACTCGAAGAAGGCTCCACAACCGAAACGTTGTGTTTTCTTCTTCTCTTTTCTACATGGAATGTTCAGCATGTCCCTTTGCAGCCTTCGCATGCTGACGCAGGTGCTACCCACCTGAACTACATTAAGATAATGTACTGTTAACCAGTTCCCCTTGTAATTAAATAATATATTAGTCACAACTGCTTTACAAGAGAAATTAAGGGATGACAGGAGAGGTTGTGGCATGAAGAAATTGGGTGGGGCTGGAAACACAAAGTTCAGCCAATAATCACAGATGTTACCAAAAAAGGTAGAAAAAGTATTGGGATCCAGAGTTCCAGCACTGTATAAATAATGTAGAAACAGAAGTACCTGAACAACCACTTGAGGGACCTGGAACCACATTTGGAAGAAGCTTTCAGGAGCTCAGAACTGTGAGTGATTCTTCTCATAGGTAAAAGCATTAATGTTAATTATAGCAAGTAACCTCTCAATTGCAATTGACTCGTGTGGGGGCCTGATCCTTGAGGTGACTGCTGCCTTTTCACTGGGGGGACTTGGTTGTTAGACTTCCTGCCTGGTGTCCTGCTGGGTTTTGGTTTGACGATGTAAGGAAAGACAGAATGATTAAACTATATTCAAGTCTTCAAGTGTATTATATTATTATATTTTGATGGTGATCTTTTTAAAATAAAATAAAGAGATTAGACATTATTTAAAATGACTATATAAACAAATCATAATTCTGGTTATATTATTATGTGACACCAGAAAATTCCATATATTGCAGAAGTTCTTAACAATAAGCATCTGACAGTTTAAGTGTCCTGGTTCATTGAGGTAAACATAATAATATTTATTTGATTTGGTGCCTTTCATGGTACATCATATCGAGATATTGTATAATACAGCAATCCAACAAAGGAGACAGGTGTACTGTGAATTAAACATGATGCAGAGACCTGTATTCCATAGTAAATTGCTAGTTGCTACTGTATGTAAAAGCTAATTATTTTAGTTATATTCATAGTAGTGATTTACTTTTATTTACCCATAGTATCTACATTTTAATAAAGTGATAAAAATGATGATGATGGTACTTTGCATGAACATTGCATCTACTGTATACTACTTTTTTAAAAGTGATTATGTTTTATATAAGAGAATATGTCAGCAAAAACTGCAAAAAAATATCCAAAACTAACATACTGTATACTGATTGCAAAAGTATTCACAACAGAATTCATGAGCTAATACTTTGGCAGAAACACCTTTGGCAGCAATATATTGTAGAAAGAATGCTGTATTAATTCTTAATATTAAGATAGTGAGTTACTTTTATTTACCTGTACTGTAATACCTGCTATGTTCTGAAAAATTACACTGATAGTAATTTGCATGGGTCTTGTATTGAATTGCCCACATTTTCATATCTTTCTGTAGACTGTTGTAAAGTGCACCAGATGGGATACAGTCAAAAGCATGTGCTATAGTGACTGTTACCCCTTGAAATTGCAGAAGTCTTAAATAAACAGGCTTTCATTTTCACAACTTTAATTCATTGTCAGTTTTTTTCTTTTTTATCTCAATATTTTTTAACATTGTGATGAAGAGGATCATTATACTGAAGTGAAAAGAGAGACTAAAAGATAGAAGACAGAATAGTGACATTCTCGCAATGATCAAATTCAATGCTATTCTTGAAGAGTTTAGTGAAGAGTGTGACAGCTTATAGTTTGAAATCCTTCCAAACTTTCTTTTACAGTAGTTGTGTATGGCTTGCCCAAAGAAGTATTGACAGTCCTCAACTGCCATCATACTGACTTCAAGAGTTCTGGAAATTAATGCTTTTTAGCAGACCATCTCCTTCCTTAATCTGAGCATGAAACGGTTTACCTGCTAAGCCAAACACAATTCTTGATTTATCTTCTTCTAAAGGACCTTACAGTACTGGCCAGCTGCCTGCAACATGTGATGCCCTATCATAGTCATTTTTCTAGAGGAAAATCAAATATAAGTAGCACATCTTTTAGCAAGTTATTGAGTGCCTACTACAGTAAATAGTGTCTGATGAGTAGTAAAAGCTGAAAAATATTTATCCTATATGAGGATTCTTGTTAATGCAAAAGCATGACAAAACCTTTCTTTAACACTAATTGTGATTCTGGTTCAGGGTTAACCTTAGAATTTCTTTTCAACAAAGCTTTTCGTCACTCCACGTCACCATATGTTTAAATAAACCTAACATTTTACTCATCCTGGATCCAACATTTTGGTAATATCTCTCCATTGTCTATTTGGTAATGATAGTTACCAAATAGCAGCACATAGTACCACCCAGACTCTATCTGTCTTAAATTACAGTGGCCACATGTTGTGTTTTCTCTGGTCATCCAGGCTTTATTGTCTGAAAACTGGTTTAAATGGCCAGTGGGATGTCAATTGCCCGCCCCAGGACATCTGTCCCTTGGAGGAACTGGTTACTCAATAAGGCTAAATGATGGTAGGACTGTGAGAGCATTTCTCTCTTGCAGATAGACATGTACTTACTGTATTACAAAACCATTTCTTAACTCTTTATGAAAATTCAGAAGCAAAAAAATGTACAAAATAAGAAACTTATTTAACTGTTAATAAGTTAACGGTTTAACTGTTTTTATAGTGTGCAACCTGCTCAGTATATTTATTATATATGCTCTTGCCATATCACACTGGCCAGTACCGTTATGGCACTTAACCAGATGAATAATAGGACCCTATGTGGTGACTAATAGATCTCAAGAAAGCAAGGGGAGTTAGAAACAAAAATCCGAATCGCAGTTCAAGAGTCGTGGTCAAAGACAGGTGCGCTGGTCAGGAAGCCAGAGGTTCAGAAGCCAATTAATCTCGGAACAGAGATGAGGAGCTCCACTTGGTGAAAAACCAATACTGAGCGTTGAGGTGAAGGTGTTGAGGGCTTAAGCATTCTGGGATGTAGTGGGTGCGGTGATGAAGGAAAGGTCTGATTGGTTAATTAGTTAATGCAACAGCGTTTGCAGGAATTGGAAAAGGCTGGAGTCTGATTTGGAACAATAGGGGGTTGTTTGTGTGTCTGAGGCAAACAGTCCAAGGGAGTCAAAGCGAATTCCATGAATGTTCCAATGTCCATAATTGGGAAATCCATCCAGACACAGACAAACAGAGTTAAAAGCCTGAGCGGGATCCGGCGCAGGGTCGGGGAAATAAAAGGGGGGTCACGGGACCACACGTTCCCTAATCCAGAAGGTCAGGACGCCATGATGAAGACTGTGCCGTAGAGTCGCTCCTGGACTCGCTGATAGGCGGGCTTCCGGGCATCCATATTCCAAAGCTGAACCTAGGTTGGCAGGAACTCTGGCTTATATAGCACGGTGGGTTAGAACCGGAGGCAGGTGTAGGAGATCAGTACAATACAAGGAAGGGATGGAGCGTCCTTAAGAGGAGGGGTTTACGAGCATGACACTGGCATCTTGGTCAAATTTCCCATTGGTCTGTGAAGTGTTTTGAGTGGAGTGTCCATTATTATTATTTAGAAGGCAGCTTATCATTTATTTTGGCCTCTGTGGGTATTATTTAAGAGTTTAATACTCAGTAGCAGTCTGGGGTTTTCTAGGTGATTATGATGTTAGGCCTCTGTAATGCCTTGTCTGCATGTACTACAGTATAAATATAGTACCGTGTTTGTTATCTGTTGATGTAGTGTGTAGTGTAGTGCTTGTATTGATATTGTTAATGAACATCTGTTTAACTAAGTGTGCCCAATGTATTACTCTTTTCACCAAAGATGTGCCAGAGAACCAAGAATTCTCCTGCCTCTACTTATACTAACCACTCGGGTATATTCTGGAGAAATCACTTACAAGTTGGGGCTTATGAATATTGATATCACTATTTTCGTAACCCCCTATTTCTAACAATGTTGTTTTTTTTGTTGTTGTCATTCTCTAAAGCTCTTTGAGAATCCACTTTTAAAGGGCTACATAAAATACAATTTATTTTTATTTCTGGCTTCCTGAGTTAATGCAATGTTAACTTGATTTACCACAGTAAAGATAGACTTTTTAATTTGCACAAATAAGCGTCTGTAAATCCTGTATGTTTCGCCTTATTATTGTTATATGAATAATCACCAAATCTCTCTTTCTCCACTAGAGGATTCCTGCTTAGTCGCCTTTTTAATCCATTACAGCAAAATGTCGGTAAGATGAGCAATATTTAAAATTTTTATAGTACATCTGTTTAATAATAAACGACAGTTCTTTACTGCCTGATCAATCCCTAATACTGTAAAACTCTTTGAGATTGGCGTTCAAATATATGTGTCCCTGCTAAATAAAACCAGGGTTCTTTAAAATACAGAATTTCACAAATGTGTCTGAACATGACATTTAATGGTTACTTCAACATTGTAGTCACTGTGTATAGTTAAAATTTATATATATTTATATACAATTATATATATTTTATACATATATATTCTTCTACTAATATTTCATCATGTAGAGAAAAAGTGCTTGTGTTATTCCAATATTTCAAAGAGTTTAAAAAAGGGCAGTAACTCTGTGCTGATTTACTGATTCAGCTGTGACCATTTCCTCACATGGGCATGAAAATATTTCTGTTATTGCAGAAACATGCAGCTAGCCTGGATTCAACTTCTGGGGTTCAACTTCAGTTTGGGTATAGGTGTGCAATGATCTATAATTATGTAGATTAAATTAGTAAACCAGGTAAATTTGTAGATGATGCAAAAATAGTAGTGAAAAATAAAAGTTACTGAGAGACAAAATCATTTAGATAGCTGTGTATGCTTCACTGTTCTTCTTTACACTGAGAGTTATGATTGTCTGGAATAGGATTCCCAATGCAATTGTTGAGACCAAAACTCTGGGCAAGTTTAAGAAATAGTTAGATGAAGTTTTAGTTCAGTTAAGTAATTAATTTACTAAGTGACCAAGATAGGCTGAATGATCTCCTCTCATTTGCTTCTTTTATTATGTTCTTCTTCAAAGGAATCAATTTGTCTTGTACACATTTTATAATGCTGGGGGATAACAGAATAGCTAGATAAGTTTATGTCTAATTTAAAAAATATTTGATTTTCTATCTTGTATATCTGGTTAAAAAAACACAGGGTCTCATTTGGGGTAAAAATTTGAACATAACCCTTTAGGATACTTTACATTTTATAAGATTAATTATACAATTAGGGCAGCCTTGAAGCCCAAGTCACAAAAAAGTTTCGGTATTACAAACAAAAGGAAAATAGATGAAGTGAAAATGAATAAACTGAAAACAATAATTCCATCATTACTTTTCATGCAAAAATTGCCTATGTTTAAAGCTCATTCTTCATACTGTATATACAAATGTGCATTAGAAGGATGAATAATTACACAGACTTAAAATCTTGATGTAGACCACTTGCTGTGTGTGATATCTCGACAGGTGTTTTCGGTGACAAATGCAGTCGTTAAAGAAGGCACCGTCATCAGAATTGAGGGGAAGATACCTCCAGATGCTGACACGTATGTTACTGATTCATGTTTGTTTAATTAAGTACCTAGAGCTCTGAGGGAGAAAGGGATATCTCTGATACTTCACAACAGCGTGCAGATTGCACACATTCATAAAACACCTTTAGTTCCTTTTTAAGAATATCCTGAAAGCAACTCTCAAGTGTCTCAACTAGTGAAGGTGCTTGCCTGAAAACACACTTTTTTAAAATTAGTGAATACAAAAATGGGTGGATATAACATTAAGTAACTGCTGATTCTATTTTATATTAAATAGTGTATAATGACACCAATCCTGCACTGAGAGAATTAGATTAGATCACTGCTGTACCCTTAATAATCATAATAAAAGTTAAAATGCAGCCTGAAACTCACATTAGTAACTTTCTATTAAAATTCTTGCCATCCTGTTTCTTTCAGTTCTGGGTATAAAACTCAGTGATTTCCCCAGTCCTGCCGAGCAATATTAAATGGCAGCTTAAGGATTGTTACTAAATTTCAGTAAGATATTAACAGTTTTTCACACCTAGAGATCATCAGTTATTGAATACTGAAGAGGCTCAAAGGCAGAGCTATAGTGAAAGAGGAGGGAAAGTGAAGACGTATCTTAGGAATTGGGAATAGGGAGTAATATACTGACAGATACAATGTTATTGATCTGCACTAATTTTATCCTCAGATTCAGTGTTAACCTGGGGAGTGATTCAGAGAACATTGCACTGCACTTCAATCCCCGTTTCCAAGACGATGGTGGTGTAATTGTCGTCAATTCAATGTCCAAGGGGAGCTGGCAAGCAGAGCAGATTGAAAAGGCCTTCCCTTTCAAGAAAGGAACTGTCACAGCGGTAAGAGATAGAGATACTATAAGTCAGGTTCTCTTATCACCAGTGTCTCTCTTTATCTCACTGAAGTCAGTGAAGCCCATGTTTGAGGTGTTTCCCTCCTCTCTCCTCTAACCCAGGCAAGCCCGCTTTGATATCACCCTGTCTCTATAGACAGGTGGTGACAGGCCCAGATGTGGCCATCCTACCCGAGCAAATGTGCTATAAGTATGTAGGTTGCCTGAAAAAAAATAACCTTCTTAAATTTAGTGTATTGTAACACGAGATTCTAAAATGTTTATTAAGCACAATTAATGCATATATTAGTTGTGCAGTAGTGCAAATTCAAAGGTTTAGTTTATATCTGTTTCTAAAAGAATATTATTTGGTATACTTCATCTACGTGCAATGGAGATGTTTTTGTAGGGTCTGAGTAAATGTGTCCAGAATTTTCTGATTTATGGTTTATGATTTTTTAAATTAAACCTTTTCTTGTCTTAATATAATTTAACAAGCAGAGACTTAAAGAACCCACTCAAAGAAAAGGTTACAACAAAGCATAGTTAAAAAAGGAAATTAGAAAGGTGAAGAAAGGAATATTGCAATGTGGGCTACAATAAATACTTTCTTCAAGTACCAGAATAGCAATTAGTATGGAATTTACTTCCATCAGTGGAATCTGAATCCACCTAAAAAATACAATATAGTTCAGTTTAGGCTGTTTAGAGCCAACATTAAATATACATTGAAAGATTTATTGCACTTTTTCTCCGATTTCTTTGAAAGTAGGGGTCTTCATATAGAAAAGGCATTATCCATATATATACTCATGGAAAAAAGAAACGCAGCAATTCCCCTCTTCCACACTCTGGCCCTACTGTCTGTGTGGAACAGGCTAAAGAGTGACTCATCCATGAAGAGGACCTGATGCCATTGCTGATGAGTTCATGGCAGCCTCTGTCTGGCCCAAACCAGTCGTGTGTGACATCTAGGAGGTGTGAGAAAAGTGCCTCTGGCCTTGCTCTAAGTTGACACCTTCTCTGCAGTTGGGATACATTGGGGCGGCTTACTCCATAGTGGCTGGCAACGCCGGCACCTGACATGCCTGCTTGCAGCATGCCAATGGCCCTTTCCCTTGTTTCTGGTGACATTCGAGGCATTATGGAATGCACAGAAAACTGACTAAGTGTGGCCTTTTTCTTGCAGTGACCTACAGTAAGCTTTGAATTAAAACCTTTTTAAAGATGTCTTGATCAGGCATTGTTACACCTTGTTGGGTAAAAGTGCACCTATCGAGCTTTCGTGTGACTGGCAAGTTGCAATGCCTCACTGCACAAGCTGTATTGCTGGTCAGAGGGCTTAAAACAAATTGAGTCCTTTTTGTGAAAGTACATACAGTAAGCTATAACTAGTATTCTCATTCCAGAAAATGTTGTGTTTCTATTTCCATCAGTATACATACTGTACAGCTGCACCTGTTGAGTTCAGTGAGTTTTAAGTTTCCATTGCAATTTGTGTTACAAAGTAAAAAAAAATACGTTGTTGAGTTATGCAAATGGATTCTTCTATTACACATGCATTTTAATTAAGGCATGAGATATCCATTCACCCATTTTCTAACCACTTCATCCAATTCAGGGTCGCAATGAGCTTGAGCCTATTATGGCAAGCAATGGGTGCGAGACAGAATACACCTTGGATGGGATGCAAGTCCATCACAGGGAACACACTGAAACAAACACAGACCTATACTCACAACAGGGCCAATTTTCCTTGAACCCTACTAGTGGGACTCTGGGAAGAAACCCAGGGCCCCAGCACTGTGAGGCAGAAATGATAACCACTACACCACCATGCTGCCTTGCATGGGATATCCTTTATATTTCAAATACAACTCCTTAAATTGCATGTTGGCCTGTTGGCATGAGGCTGGATTAACCTTAGACAGGTCTGTTGCGGCACAATTTCTAGTCTAGTCGTGGTATCTCACGACAAAAGCAGAAGTGAAGCAAAATAACACAAAAGGTGCTTGCTGTGATGTAAAAAGAATGCACAGGTTTTGCAAATTGTATGGAAAAATACATGGAATGAAACATCATATGATGTATTGAAAAGGCACTGCTTTTTACTGCATTTATATTTATATTCACACAGTGAACATAAACAAAAGGATTTTGAAAATGACACCACTTAGAATACGAATACAAGTACTAAAATAATAAATTTTGCAACATTTCACTGCAAGGAGTTTAGTTGGGAACTGATAAATTATCTTTACCCTCATCAGAAAATGTAATGCAATAGGCACATTGTTAATAGATCTGGGTTCAACGTCGTACCGATGTTTCATTCCAGCAGGCACCGTAATCTACTATAAAATCATACATATAATTTTAAATACTGAGAGAGCGCTGTTTAACTTAGAACTAAAGTTCAGATTATCTGTTCACTTTTATTTCTGTATACAGTTTAGAATTCCTTATTTTATTTCTGTACATTTCAAGTTTTAGTTATTTGGCCTTCAACTATTTATCACTTTATTTATTTATAAGCAAATAATTTCCTTCGTAATGAGCTGCTGACTGATTCCTTTTTTTCTTTCTCTCTTTAGTTAAAAGTGAGAGTGAAGAAAGATATGTTTGTGGTGGAGGGTCCTCACAATCTGAAGGTGGAATTTCGTGACCGTCTGCATCTGCCATCAATAACCACTATCTTTATTATTGGGAAATTCAACCTCACTGCCTATGATATCCATTAACCTCCTGACAACACAATGGTCCTGTGCCCACCCTTTAATTCCTTCTGCTTCTTAATGTCACTTCTGCTTCCTTAACTTGGCCAGGTAGTCATTTCTCAAAAAAAAGGGTTTTAGACACAAATGTCTTTGGAAAAATCCTGGAAAACAATAAATCACTAAAACACCTCATTGTTTTGAGTGCCTTGTTCTCCTAATATCTCTTTGGTGTTAATTCTTAAATTAGGGGAGATCCCATGATGCTGTGTGAGCTGGCTCAGTGAAGAAAGCACCTGATAATTGAAAACTATGGCAGAATTAGATATAGCTGGACTGATTGAGTCTTTAGCGTTCACAGTAAGTGGAATTCCATGTGATGGGGAAGAACTGTTATAACTTGTTGAGAAATGAAGAACTCTTCTCCTGATCTGAATTGAATCAAAAGCAGAGGTACAATTTATTGATACAAAACCCAAATCATGCATAAAGACAACAAACGTAATAGAATATATCTGTGAAATGAACTGCTGTAATACAAAAAACTAGTCATTCACTCTTGTATTACAAAGAGTTAATACATTTAAAGAGTTAAAAAACACATTGACTATAACATTCTAGTTTGTACTGTAAATTCTATCACTCTCATATAATTAAATGACATTTATTCTCTGATACAAGTAAATATGCATTTACTACTATGAAGTAAACATCGAACATGCATTTGGAATAATCATTTTACTCTCAAGGATGTGAATTAGGAAGTTTATATTCCAAAATCTATTTTGTCCATGCATCCCTGATGAGATGATCTTCGCGATGGCAAGACGGAGATGGGATGGATTAGTCTGTGGCAGCTTGCACTGCTATGTGCTGGGAGGGTCCTGATGCAGACAGAGGAGAGAGAGCTTTTGCCTGGCACTGCCTAACCGTTGGCTTCAAGCATCTGTGCCAAAGTAGCGTCTTGCTGCCTTTGGTCTTTAAAAACAGTCTGTGCATAGTTTGTCTTCTTGGGGTACGGCTACAAGGTCAACAACGGGGGAACTTGGTTTAGCCCGGCTAAGCATTATTCAGAATATTCTGTTGATCAGTGGAAAATAACAGAGGTTTTGTGAAACAAGATTCCTTCTTTTTTCACAGAGTACACCTTGGGCAGAATTCATGTTTTTATGGACTCTCTCGGCATCTTGGAGAAACCTTTAAGTTTTGACTTAGATTGATTTCAGTAATGTGATTGAAAAAGTTTATAGAATTTGTAGAAAAATGTATTTCCAAGGCTAAATATCTCTGACCCGCAGAGCACGAATGCCTTGAAAATGAACCTCAACAAATGAGCAGTGCTCACATGGGAAACAATACTTGATTTAAACAAAGATCTCTGACACAAAGTGGAATGATGTCAAGCTAAGTCTAAGGAATGTTTATATATTTTTATTGACCATGGCATTGAAAATTCCAATAGCTACTAATACCTGAAAGGTGGCAATGGGTATGACTCTTACAGTATGTAGTTGGCCAGGCTTATGCCTTTGTCAATGAACTTAACAATATAGATGGAGATGCAAAGAATGAAAGCATCAGTCTTCATGTCTCTACAAAGATATTGTATTTTTTCTGAGAGGCCACACACTGTTTTGAGGACACATCCTGTTCCATGAGTGACTCTGAGTCTGTGCTGAACTTACTGGGCCCTGAATACCAGCATCCCCTTATTCATTCCTTTGATGCATTCCAGTTCCAAATCAATGCATATTGGTACAAGCTGCAATATCTCCTGTGTTACAGAAGACAAGTACTCCAAAGTGTCTCACACCTATAGAGCCACCGCCTTAAGTAAGTAAGCACCAGTAATACACTCATTGGGTGATATGGATGATTATTCATTATGATGGAAATCAGGGCAGTCAGAAGACTTTGGAGGAAATAACATAATAATTTGGAGGGGAGTGTCAATGATACTCTAGCTGTGATGGAGGTGATGAGATTTCAGGAGGTGATGGAGATTACACAATCTATGCAGGTAAGGGGGCTGACAAGTGTGAAAAAAGGCCAAACACGTACTGTAAGCATTAACTGGTTTTAAAGTTGAATTGCATTCAGGGTGCAGATGCAGATGTAGCGGCGAGGCTTATTAATAAGAAAGAATTAAGTGTTCTGAGCTTCCCAAATTAGGCCTCATTTCTCTGTTCATCTCTGTGGTGCAGCCACAGAGAAATTATTCTGCAGGGTGATTTAAGGTCCTAGGACAGCTCCCAAAGGGGGATGCACTTAGCTAAGCCTGGCTATCATGATCAATGGTCATCCATTGGCGCCTATCTGTCTAGGGAGTGCCAGTTGGACATCTGGACTGCATTCCTAAGTGTCAGGAGTAAGTGACTCATATCTCACCTTGATCAACCAATCAGGGACTGGTAGGGCCGAGTAACCCACGTGGGACTCTGATGCCCATGGAACTTTCAGCCAATCAATGAGCTGAAGTTCCTCCAGGTAAAAACAGGCAACACAGAGATTCGGGAGATTCAGAAGAGATTCAGTAAGATTCTGGAGAGGATTCTGTGGACTGTTCTAAAGGGAATTCAAAGGAGAATTCCAGGGCAGGACGGCCCAGGAGCAGAAGGCTCCCAAGGGCAGGAAATTCTCGCAGCTCGCCTCCTGACCATCCTGAGACTCAGCCCGGACAACCACGGAACGGCCAGTGTGTCCGAGTGCCAGAACTTTCCTTTGTTCTAAGAGTCGAGAGCGGAGGTTGCCAGAGAATAACCAGAGGATCCACCCGAGGTTAGCACCAGCAGCAGGCCTCGTGGACAGGTCGGAACTGTGGACAGCTGAATCACTATTCAGAACTAGCTCTTCATCAGGAACGAACCGGTCCTCTTCCTGACTTGCTGGGACCCACAGTCATCTTTTCTCCTGTGCACAAACTTTGCTAACTAGCTGGTCAGTGAGCATCTGCAGCGCACCGTCGCAAGCCGCACAGCACAGCCTGGCACCGAGCCAGAGAGCGCGGATTGGACAGCAACAGCCTGCAACTGTTTCTTTGTGCCCGCAGGAGATCTGAATCCACAAAGATTGGATGAGTATTCAACTTCAATGCATTACAGCTCGAGAGTTCAATTGTTATCCCAACCAGTTGATATCAATTTAATTCCTAAGAGTTATGTACTTGTTTCGAGTATCTAATGTAGAAGTTATAACCAAGTTCATTTATGAAACGGTCTAAATGAATGATATACTGAACGTATGTCCTCTTGATATGTGTAACACTTGGTAACTGACTGAATATATACCTTTTGTATTCTGATAACCCTCTCGATAAGATCTGTTAGGTTTAAGGCATATTCTATGTATTAATAAATGTATCCTCGTGTATTAGTACCTGTGTGTGTGCGTTGTTTGAGTTATGTCGCATGGTTGGACTCTAAAGCCATCAAAAGAATCAACTTTGTGATTTACTGCTACAATTAATAATTGTCTCAGTAAATGCCCAAACCCTACAGAACTGGTACCTTCAGAGAGCCACTACATTACATTTTGGCTATGGCAACATTACATATTTGGCGTCCCTGAACGGCTATGAATCACTACACAGACAATTCCACTTTCACCAGTGTGAAGAAAGTGGTTGGAACTATGACTTGATCGTAGGAGATGAAAGTTTGGGACTGACACGCTTTTCCCAGATCATGGATTTAACCACCTCTTTGGGGGGCCAGGGAATCTTCATCTTCACCTTCATCTTCTTGATCATAGCAGTGGAACAAAACATATTCACATTTTGTAGTTCAGGTGGGTAGCTGTGTCAGCATGTGTAGGCTACAAAGGAACAAGTAATAGGTTTATTCCATGCTGAAAAGAGAAGGAAGGAAACAATGTTTTGACTGTGGAGCTTTCTTTGGGTGTAAGAAAGATAGGGCAGTCAGAAAAGATAATATAGCATGGGAAAACAAAAGCCAGAAGAAAGGAGGAGGCATAAGCAGGGGAGAATCAGAGTGGCCAATCAAGTGGTGTGAGGTTGAGAGAGGTGAGGAGAGGTGTGAAATGAAACCTACAAATGAAAGAGAGAATTAGTATAAAACAAGTCTGTCGATGAGAGAAGGGGTAAGATGTGAACCAAGTTTCAGGATAATTTTAGTTTCTGATGTCTTAGTCTTAGTCAATATTTACGTTTCTGCTACAGACAGAGCTCTTGATTACATTGTGATTCTAAACTTTACAAAATGATGTTTTTTCTAAGATAAGGTAGTTTAATAATTTCTCTGCACTACACTAAAACCTTTTTTATAACTAAATCAAAGAGGCTTGCTTACTATTGTCCTAGAGCAGGGGTGTCAAACTAATTTTTTTGAGGGGCAAACTAAAAACATTTAATTGTGTCGCGGGCCACACGTGCAGAGATAAATACTGATTAGAATTTTATTGTACATTTTCCAAATATGCAAGTGGATGTAGCCTATACAAACAAAATATTGCTGCAGTATTCCTCTATTTAAGAATATGGGTGAGCATTTCGTAAAAGAAAATGTATTCAAGATAAAAATAAGATAAAAAATTTTAGGTAGTTTTTGGCAATGTAACTATATTGCACATAATGAATTGAAATAAATAAAACAAAACAAACACAAATAAGGATAGGTCTGCATCACAAACTGTTAGCTTACTGTTGCTTTGTCAAGCCAGAAACCCAAACTCTTTTCTTTGATGCAAGAAAGTCTAATTCTTTGGCATAAAATCCTGAACATCAATGAACGGCAAGTGAATATGCAATAAATTTGGTCGCTTTCTCTGAAAGCTGCTCTTGTAGATCTTTAGCAATCTTGTCCACTCTAGTAGCCATCATATTTCTAGTGAGACTGATGTTTGCGAAAGCAGACTCTGTCTCTGAACACACTATTTCACTGACTTTTAACAGGCACCGCTTTAGAAAATCACCCTCACAGAATGGTCTCCCTAATTTAGCTATTTCTTCAGCCACGAGAAAACTTGCCTTCACCACAGTTACGTGTTACTAGCAAGACGATAGCATTTTTTCTACTACTAGAGTCACAGTGATATCTGTGTGTAAACATAGCCAATCTAATTAGTTTTACTCCAGAGGGGAGGGGAGGACGTTAATACTCAACTGTTGCGTGATGCGAATAGAGCGAAGGGCTCATGGGAGTTGGTGTTCCTGCTGTCACAAGACTCATACAATAGACTGGGAAAAGTATTGAAAAGGCCGGATTAAAATGGATTGCGGGCCGAATGAGTTTGTCTTAGAGAATTGGAGTGCCAATCCGTCACTTTCTGCTCATAAGTTCTCTTTTGTGTTTGGAAATGATACTGTTACGCCCTCATCCAACCAGATTCCCATAAGGAAACGCACTCACTCTAATTACACTCCAGCCCCGAGCACTTCTTCTAAATGACACTGTTCCTGTCAATCAACCAACCACGACACTCCATCTATCAACGTACCTTGCTCCACTCACAATATTTAAACCCTCTGAAACCCTCTGCTCTTCACCCAGTATTGGTTGGTCTTCGGAGCTCCTACCTTGCCGTCTATTTCTAGCCTTCTAAACCCTTCAGGGTACGAACCACGGAACTTGCCCTTGACCACGTCTCTCGCCTAGCCCTCTCATGGATCGGAAGCCTTCTCTGCGCCTTCTGGATACGAAGTATGAAACTTGCCCTTGACCAAGTCACTCACCTAGCCCTCTCTTGCTTTGGAAACTAATGAAACTATGGGTCATTTGTGACAGATATATTTACTCTTATTCCAGTAAAATAGCAGAAATCAACACCGTCTTGAAAGATCTAAACCAGTGGTTCTCAAAGTTCTATGATCTTTGGGCCACTTACACCAAGCCACAGATGCGGTGGACCACCTATGCCTAAGTCCACTTCTTACCTTGTAAAAATCATCACCTATTAATGTACTAAAAAGTAACTAATATTAAATTAAAAAAAGTACTTATATTTTTACAACCCATGCTGCACATTTTGCAAATGTTTTTATTACTTAAAAAGTTCATGTGAAGAATGGAGTTGCTTTTGTTGAGCAATCAGAGAAGTGATATCTGGATCCAAGCTGGACAAGTCTCATGTCTGGACATGACATCACATCAAGCACACCTTCTGCTTCCTTGCACATCACATTTATCAATCTGTTGGAATTTGGTATGGTTCACAAATTACCTCACTTGCATTTTCACTTTTATTCTGCATCTTACTCACACTTGTGCTGTCACTATCATCGCTATATATGTGTTTCAGAGTCCCAGATTTGAGCAAGTGCTCCATTATAACCCTTCTGCTTCGACCGCTTCTTTAAATTACACCTTGAACTTTCAAAGTCAAAGTAAGAACAAAACGATACGAACAATAATCAGTGCAATGGTCCAACCACACTTAAAATGTAAACAGTGTAGCCACGCAATCATGACAACTGGTGATGCGCAGGTTGACTCGGGTTCAAAAAAAGATTTTAGAGCGGGTTGGGCGAGTTTGAGTTGATATATGACCAAAAGCAAAATATTGCAGAAAACCGATCGTTTGTATCTTAAATTAAAGTGATTTTAAGGTTTGGACTTTTTACCATATTTATGTCACGGATGTAGGAAGGGACGAACTGTGGAATGGCAGGAGAGCAGAAAAGACCATGTTTAATCAAGTGTTTGATTTAATAGCTTCAGAAACGGTAGGAGTAGTGATATTCGGAGGAGATTTTAATCTCAATTTAAATCCAAAATTAGATTCCTCTAAGAATTGTAAAAGGAAACTTAAAACTTTAGAATTATGTGAATAGATCTATCGAAGATTTAGGCCTTGTTGAAGTATGGAGGGATTTGTACCCTACAGGAAGGGATTATACACATTTTTCTGCACCTGTATAATTCATACAGTAGAATAGACTACTTTCTTATGTATAAATTAGACAGGTCAAGAGTAAAGGACTGTGAAATTGGAACCTTGGATTTGTCTGACCATGCACCAGTTTATCTGACTTAAATCTGGTAAAAAAGAATACTGCTTGGAAGATGAACTGTAGTGTATTGTATGATAATGATGTTAAAGAGCAATATCTGTATGAGATTGATCAGTTTTTGCAGAATAATGATACGGGAGAGGTTTCCCCAGCAATATTATGGGATACAGTTAAACCTGTACTTAGAGGGAAACTTATTTCCATTTGTTCATATGAAAAGAAAAGAAAACAAGCCAAATTAAAATAATTACAACCCGAATTAGAAACGATAGAACACAAACATAAAAAACACCCACTCGCACAATACGTAAACAATTACTGAGAATTAGGGAAGAAATAAATAAATTACAAATTATAGAGGTAGAAACAAATCTAAAATTTCTTAAACAAAGTTATTATGAATCAGAAGCCAAATCAATGAAAATATTAGCAAGAAGATTCTGTGAACAACAATCTACCAATAATCTCCAAAACAGTTAATCCAGTAACCAACCAAATACAATCCAAATCAAAAGAAATACAATCAATCTTTACAGAATACTTTAAAAACTTCTAATTCTAGTTCTAATTTTGAAACTCAGAATAAACAGGATATAGTTCTTTTATTAGAGTCACTTAGCCTGCCAATTTTAAGTGAGGAACAAAATAACATATTATCTAGAGTAATAAATGAGATGAATAATATTGTTTCAGATCTTAAATCTAATAAAGCACCAGGGACAGATGGCTTTCCAAGTGAATTTTATAAGACATTCAAAAAACAGTTGGCTCCCCTTCTCCTGTCCACTTGCAATTGGATAAGAGGTGGAGGGGATTTACCAATCTCTTGGAATGAAGCTATTATTTCTGTTATCCCAAAAGGAGGAAAAGATCTAAATAAATGTGGGTTTTTTTCCAAATTTCCTTACTTAATGTAGACTATAAGATTTATGCTTCAATAATGGCTAAAAGATTAGAAAAAATATTACTTAGATCAAACTGGTTTCATTCAGAACAGACAAATACAAGACAACATTAGACATACCCTTCATATTATGAGGCATATTAATGATCAAAGGAGGGAAGCAATTTTAGTCAGCCTAGATGCAGAAGAAGCCTTTGATCGTGTTAATTGGGAATTGGGAATCAGACATTGGAGAGATTTGGATTTGCTGATGAATTTATCAACATCATAAAAACTAATTATTTAAATCCTATAGCACAAATTAAAATCAATGGACATCTGTCTAAGAGAATTTGTTTGAAAAGTGGTACAAGAAATGGATGTCCCCTGTCACTTCTTTTGCTTTCTCTATATATAGAACCCTTAACAGAGTGGATAAGACAAGACCCAAAAATTAAAGGTATAGAAATTAAAAGACAAGAACATAAGGTTGCATTGTATGCAGATGATGTCCTGCTACATTTGGATGACCCCAATGAATCAGAGTGATGTATCTTTTGGAAAAATTTGGTCAGCTATCAGGGTACAAATTAAATAGAAAAAAACAGACGTTCTATGTTATAATTATAACCCCATAGATCAAGTAAAAGAAAAATGTAAGTTAAATTGGTTATCATTATTTTCTATTAAGTATTTGTGAGTATATTTGCCAAAGGATTTATCAAAATTATTCAATTTAAATCTTAGTCCTGAAGAAAGATGTGAAGACGGGGGTTTGAATTTAATCTTTTCTGTAGGGGGTTTAGACTTCCAAGTCACAAGCAGGGGTTTATGGCAGGAAAGGGGGTTAACTGATAAGGATTGCAGATGCCAGCTAGGAACCCCCCTGGGTGTAATGTTAAACTGACCATTTGCCCAGAACATCATAAACTGGCCAAATACCATGAACCCCCCTCTTTACCATCGGACCGAGTGACGTCAGAAACGGAGAAGAAAACTGTATATAACCCAAAAGTTTGTACCAGTACGTTGAACAATACTTCGGTTTTGTTGTTTCTTGCGGGAAACAAGACTTCGGCTTTATTGTTCCTTGCATGCAATAAACTCATCTGTTTCACTTCATCTCGGGATCAAGAACCTTATTTCTTCTGTTACAACAAATTTGGCGTAGTCGGCAGGATGCTCCAGAAGGCGCAGAACTTCCCATCGGCAGGAGAGACGGTCAGCGCGCACATAACTAAGAGGTAAGGACTCCTCTTTTATTTAAAAGTCCCGACTCTCTCTGACCGATTGGGAAATCTCTGCTCCCTGCGAGAATCGCCCGAGATGACGGAGTAAACGTGAGTTTCTGAATTCCTCTGGCCCGGGGAAGGCACCGGTGTATGTAATGGGTTGTTTGCTGTAAGCCCAGAATTTGGTCTGGCAGGGGTTCCGCGGTATTGTGTACAGGCGTTCGAAGCTGGTGTATGCCTTAATTGCGCGTGGAGTTTTGAACGGGTTTTGGACCCTTACCGTGAAGTTCAGGACTGGTGTGGGTCTTAATTGCACCCGGAGTTCTGAAGGTCAGAACTGGTTTGGGTCTTAATTGCACCCGGAGTTCTGAGGCTCAGAATCGGTGTGGGCCTTAATTGCGCCCGGGGTTCTAGAGCAAGTGGTGCATTAAATGCACGTAGTTCAGGACTGGTGTGGGTCTTAATTGCACCCGGAGTTCTGAAGGTCAGAACTGGTTTGGGTCTTAATTGCACCCGGAGTTCTGTGGCTCGGGATCGGTGTGGGCCTTAATTGCGCCCGGGGTTCTGGAGCTGAGTGGTGCATTAAATGCACGTATAATTCAGGACTGGTGTGGGTCTTAATTGCACCCGGAGTTCTGAAGGTCAGAACTGGTTTGGGTCTTAATTGCACCCGGAGTTCTGTGGCTCGGGATCGGTGTGGGCCTTAATTGCACCCGGGGTTCTGGAGCTGAGTGGTGCATTAAATGCACGTATAATCCGGGATTGGTGTGGGCTTTAATTACGCCCGGGGTCCTGAGATTAGCTACGCGTTGATCGTGCACAGATTGGAGTGGCGTGGTTTCTGGCGTGGCGTGGTTTTTTTTTTGTTTTAAAGGAAGCAGGAGTGGAGGAGATATATGTATGTATGTTTTTGGTGTTTTCCTTGTTTGTGAAATACATATACACACGCGCGACACTGGCATGGGCGCACCTCATAGTGGGGAGCGGGGCATTAAGTGGCAGGATTTGGGGGACGTTGAGACCCGAGAATCGCCCTGATTGAGCTCAGTGCGTAAGTCCACCCCGGGGCAAAAGCAGCGATGCTGGCGTTCTGGGGATGGTGAAATACTGATCAAGAAAGGGGGTTTTCGAGGTCTCGTTTCTTACCTGTGAACAGTGCGGTGTAAGTCCTCTCTAAAGTCTCGGAGAGGCATTTAGATCTGGAGGTAACAGATGCCCTTAGCTGAATGAGTGCAGGAATGCACAGGTTTTTCCAAGTGAAAACATCCCCCTACTGAATGAGCTGTTACCTCACACACGACAAAAGTAAATCTTAAAGAGACCGAACATGTGCGCTAACTGATGGTTTGAGAAAGTGGTGGAAGGGTCCGTTTAAATATCGGAAAAGTGTAAGTTGACGGAAAAGAAGGAGAAAAATATGGAAAAAGCTGAGTTTGTCAGAGGGAATTTGGGGCGAAGACGCCTGTAAAGAAAGCATATATGAGTATTGATTGGCAAAAGCACAAGCATGTAGCTCCCACCCTGGTGCACGGCCGGCACCAGTGGTGGCAGATACATGAGAAAAAAAAAAAAGAAATTGGGATGTGACTTAAAAGTGTGTTTACGGGGAAAATAAAACCCGGAAGAAAATATACTTTACTCGCTACGAAAGAGTATAGGAAAAAAAAAAAAGCTAAAAGAGGCAGTACAGGAGAATGAGAAACGAATTAGGAATTAACTCCTGGTCACGCTGCACTGGTTAATGTGCTGCAGCCAGCGACTAAGTTATATCCTGCTCTCCCACAGGGGAACAAACAGGCAGGAAACGAAAATAATTGGGATCAATTCCCTCAGTGGCCATATGGAGAAGGGGGGTCTGATTGGGATAACACTTGGTATGAGTGTGATAAAGACGGATCAGGGTCTCCCCTGTTAGAGGGAGGGCGCCCGCAGATCTGTACTCTCACTCGAAGTGGGAAAGGACTTGATGTAGCAGGGGCTGGCGCCGTTGATGACAGCGCCACTCTAACACTGTCTCGCACCCCGTCGAGGGGGGTCTGCAATCGCACCTACCTTCCCTGATTTCCCCCATACGATCAAATCCAAAACCGTAAGATATTGACCGGTGGGCTAAAGTACCGCACCCGAAATTAGAAATGCAGCGAACCTGGAGTGCGCTTCAGGAATTAAAATGATTCATGTAGAAGTAAAACAAGAATACAGCACATTGTATTACGAAGAGAAAAATATATTCTCGATGTGTATGTGTGTTTTATGAATTTGTGTGCCGGCATGTATGTGTGTAACTGTGAGTTTTGGTATACTAAATGACGGTGTGAGTGTGTTTAGCCAGCGGGACTGGCTAGAGACGTAACTACAGAGACTTGACGAAAATCAACTTAAGGAGATTGGAAAATATAAGAGTGTCTGAAACGTATAAGTACAGTACAGGTGGACGTAAAAGTAGTTAAACAGTTTTTGTATTATTATAAATTATTATAAATTATAATTTATACAATTAGTTGCAATAGTGGGAACAATTTGGTTTTATTCGAATGTCTCGAAACCAGACATGCTGAAACGCTGTAGGTTTAGAATCGAGACTGGGGAGAATAACGTCTTGTGAGAAAATCTGTTTACCTAACGATTAGATCCTGTAAATCCCTTGTAGCCTCCCTAAGTCTGTCCCAGTCCAGTGGATAAAAATGTACTGTTAATGGAGTGTTGGTTTCTCTGTTAGGGGATACTGGAGCACTACTGTCCTGCTTGTTTCACTCCTCTGTTCAACAGTGTACTATAGAGCAATGTATATGGGAAGATGGCAGGAGGCCACAGGAGTATTGGGACAGCAAGTTTTACTTGCTGAGTACCAGATTTTAATGGGTGGTTTTATCCCAGATCTATTGGGTTGGACTATGCAGAACAGGGTATCACGTGGCTTCAACTGGCTGTGATCACTCAGTATGTTGATGGTATTCTGAGTGCTTCCCCTGACAAGGAAACCCACAAGTCTGAGTTGCTTCAGCTTTAGAGTGTCTAATAGAAGCAGTTATGATAAGGTCCTTTTGTGTCTAGCATTGTGAAATTTTAACAGGGCCTGGGTGCAATGTTTTTTACAGGGTGAGCACAACTCTTAACAGATCTGCTTAAGGGGGGGAGTGCAGTACAAGGACAAGATTGCCTTGGTTCCCGCAGCAAAAGCCACCTGTAATAATTTGAAACAAGTTCTCTTACAGGTGCTGAGACTGGGGTTTCCTCAGATGGATCAACCATTCCTTTGTATTATTGCAAGTAGCTGACAGAGGCCACCCAAGGAGCCCGCGAGCAGGTCCTGGAGGCGTGGGGACCACCACCTGAAGGAGGGCACAACCTCATCCCAGGAGAGTGGGTGTGGATCAGGAAATTTCCTTCACAGGTTCTCCAGCCCAGGTGGGACGGACCCTACCAGATCCTGTTGACAACCGAGTCTGCGGTTCGAGTGGAAGGAAAAGATCGCTGGATCCACGCGTCACACTGCCGACGAGCCTCATCCCCAGACCCAGAATGAAATCATTTCTGTCAATAATGATAATTGTTGCTGTAGAACTATGTTCCGCAGGGATTAATGATCATCTCTCCCACAAAGGAGAACATGGAATTAATTCCTTTTTAGGCCTCTCCTATCTGACAGCTAAGAAAACCAACCAAAGTGCCTGCTGGGTGTGTGCCGCATTACCCAAATATGTACAGGGAGGACTTCCTATGGGAGCCATTCCTTGGCGTCTCGAGGAAGTCATAGGCATGATCATTTGGAGGGATAATTTAGGAGATTTTAATATGACAAACTATGGGGGTTGCCATAACACGACTTTAACCTGCACAACATTACAATATCTACAGGAGCGAGGCTTAGAGCCCACGAGTTTCACAGGCTCTTACGCTCCTAAATATAACAGAAGCCATACACCACCATACCTGACTCTAAATAAGGAACGTGAGGGAAACATATGTTTTCAGCACACTAATGGTCTGCACTTGGTTGGATGGAGTCGTTGCAACCTTACCATCGCTGCAAATATATCCACCTCTACCTTCCAAATTCCAGGATGGGATCGGCACACCCCACAATTCGGTATAAGTTTCTTATTTTCAGAGGCATGGGGAGCGCCAAACGGAACATATTTCATTTGTGGAAAACGAGCCTACCCATGGTTGCCAGCCCAGTGGTCTGGCTCATGTTATTTAGGATATGTGGTTCCTCATATCCGTGTTCAAACCCACACCCCCTTCGGACCTAACCACAGACCACAAAGAAAATTGGCTGATTGGGAATATTATTTAGGTATAATATTTCCACAAGCCGGCATGAACTTTCTGAGTAGAGAGTTAATTCAAATGGCCTCGACTTTAGAAGAATTAGCAAATTCTACCTCATCTAGTCTGAAGGCTGTTAATGATGAGATGGTAGCCCTCAGAACAGTGGCCATGCAGAACCGACTAGCTTTAGATTATGTACTGGCGGCCCAAGGAGGAACTTGTGCAGTAATTGGCACTGAATGCTGCACATATATCCCTGATAATTCTGAGCACATCTCAGATCTGGCCCAACACATTTACAATGAGGGACAGAAATATCAGGACTATTATACTGAAAATTGGGGAATTGGATCTTGGGTAAAGTCTGTGTTTGGGGCCTGGGGCGGAACTTTTTTACAGTGTTTATTTGTAGGAATAGTATTGTTTATATGTATAATTGTAATCATCACGTGCACAAAAACATGTATCACATCTTGCCATAACCGTGGAACGTACAATGTCATGGCAATACATACCTGTTCGCCAAGAAAGGAAAGATCTGCCCTGACATTGTATGTATAAAAATAGGCTACACTGACGTATGCCATATTTTATAAGGGGGGAATGAAGAAAGATGTGAAGACGGGGGTTTGAATTTAATCTTTTCTGTAGGGGGTTTAGACTTCCAAGTCACAAGCAGGGGTTTATGGCAGGAAAGGGGGTTAACTGATAAGGATTGCAGATGCCAGCTAGGAACCCCCCTGGGTGTAATGTTAAACTGACCATTTGCCCAGAACATCATAAACTGGCCAAATACCATGAACCCCCCTCTTTACCATCGGACCGAGTGACGTCAGAAACGGAGAAGAAAACTGTATATAACCCAAAAGTTTGTACCAGTACGTTGAACAATACTTCGGTTTTGTTGTTTCTTGCGGGAAACAAGACTTCGGCTTTATTGTTCCTTGCATGCAATAAACTCATCTGTTTCACTTCATCTCGGGATCAAGAACCTTATTTCTTCTGTTACAACAGTCCTCTCTTATGTAAAATAAAAGATGATTTGGTTGGCTCTTTCATTGGGATCTAGAGTAGAAGTTATTGAAATTAATATTTTGCCACGATTACTATATCTTTTTCAGTCTCTTCCTGTGGAAATTTCATCAGAATAGTTTAGCGAATGGGATAAAATGATTTCAAGATTCATATGGAATGGAAATAAACCAAGAATTAGGTTTAAAACACATACAGTTGTCCAGGGAGAAGCGTAAATTTGCCCTGCCATGTCTAAAGTCATACTACCAAGCAGCTCAGCTTAGAACATTAATATGCTGGTGCGATGGATATTATACTGCAAAATTGAAAGATATGGAGTCTTTGATTATACGTAAATTCCCAATACAGACAGTCCTGGGAGATAGATTTTAAGCAAAAATTATATATATATAACAGCTATATCTTGGATAATTTTACCAATTAAAATTTGGTTTGCGATAAAAAGAGGTGGAGCGGTGGCACAGTAGCTAAGGATCTGTGCTTATGGCTGGAAGGTTGCTGGTTTGAATCCCATGGCTGGCTGAGGAATCCAGCTCTGTTGGGCCTCTGAGCAAAGCCTTTGACCTCAACTGCTCTAGGGGTGCTGTACAATGACTGACCCTGCATTCTGACCCTTAGCTTCTCTCTCTGTCTGTGTCTAGTGGAGAGCAAGATGGGGTAGGTGAAAAGATGAATTCCTAATGCAGGAAATTGTATATGGCTAATAAAGTGATCTTATCTTAAAAACCTGTATCTTGGGGAGAGAGGAAAATTCAAATATTCTTTACTCAGCAGCTTATTAAAAACAGCTCCCATACTGTTCAAACCGATTTTTTACACAGAAGACTGACACAGCTTTGCATTCTGAATCTCTTTTTCTCTGGTTTTATTGAATGTGACACTATGCACTGGGATAGGGGAATGCTGTTCACAAGCCAATAGCATTTAAACCACAGCACCCACAATGCTGTAAGTAAGTGTTCTACACAATAAGCAGGTACTCTAACCTTTCCAAGCCTTGCTTTGGGTTGTGAAACCACTTTCTAATGATTTTTTCAATATGGCACCATTAGACATGCAACACATTGGGACAGGGGGGTCTTCTTCATGACTCAATAGCTTTTGAAATACAACATTCACAATGCTGCAACCAAGTGTTTTACACACCAGACAGCCCCTCAACTTATACAACCTTGCTTTGGGTTGTAAATACTCTTGATACATTTTTTTGATTGGTTGGTTTTCGCTAACATTGATTTTAATGTAAAATTTTCAGTATTTAATCCATATTGCATTTGTTTAATTAGGTATAATTTTTGTTTATCTGCATTAGGCTGTCATGATATATCTTGTTTCACATTTAATCCTACACTGACTTAATGTTCTCTTACAGGCACCAGTAACCTAAACAGGAAAGGTGCTATTTGAAGGAATAATTATACCTTTTCTTTACAACCTCAAGATTCACTGTACATTTTCACAAGATACTAATCTATAAAAGCTGCCTAAATTGTTCTATATACAACTACAAGTACAGTAATTGTTTCCCTAAATATGCAATTCAAAATGTAATCATTGTAAAGAATTTAAATTTGAAGACATATGGGAACACATCATATTTTGAATATTTGACTTGTCTACATATTGGAATTGTAAGTGAACCTGAGTTTTACACTGTAAGCCTACATAGAATCCGTACATAAAACTAAATGCCAAACTCAACTGCTGCTTCTTAGCAGAGGAGCATTGGCCAGTGTGACTATTACTTGGTTTAATCCTCTACTTTGATGTGTTGGAATCAGATATCAGAAATGTTATGCAGTGTAAAAATGGTATATATTATTGAGTGAAGGTCATGAAAAAACAAATGTAGATGAGCAAATGTTTATATTTTCAGAGTTATATCAGACCTTTTTGAAATTAAAACTTTTTATGAAGACAATTTTTTTTTTCAGTAGTGAAATAAAGTCACAATTGGAAACTAAAGGGGAATTCTTTTTGGATGGAAAGTAGGAAACGCTTCTTTAGAGAAACAGTGGTGGGTGTCTTGAAAGGCTTCCTTGCCAAGTGGTTGAGACCCAACTCTAGGCACCTTCAATAATCGACTGAATAAATATTTTACACTCATCGAATAAACCACCAACTTTTGCACTACTTTTCCATCCCTTCTTCTGTATCACATACATATATACATTTAAATAGCAGAAGTCTTAATCCAGATCCCTGTGGTACTTCATAACTGGAGAAATCACAATCCTTTAATTCTGTTTTCTGTCCATTAATTACTTCTCATTTCAAAACTACACACCACAATTTTACTGTCTGCAACTTAAGAATTAATCATTTATGAGAACTATCCAAATCATTCTGAAAATCTAAATACCCTGTAGACATTGCAGTGGTTCCCAAATTTATCCTTTAATTTAATAAATTGAATTTAATAATTAACTTCACTATATTCAAGGGGATATTTAGTGACCTTATCCTTGTAAACCAATGTTTGTGATTGTAAATTTCCAGAAAAGAACAACTTGGGGATAAAGTTTTAGTTTCTGGCCTCACTGAGACATGTTTTTTTTGTTTGAACCAATATTATTGCACACAGGGAACATTCCATTAATAGTGTGACTTGACAAAGTAATTTTGTGTACCTGAACGAAATAAGGTTCACCCATAGCAAAGCTGTAAACACTTACAAAATCACAAATGAATGTGTTCAGTTTGAGCATTAAACATATGAACAGTTTCACTTTCTGTAAGGAGTTGCTTTGATTTCAGGTTGTAAAAATGGTTCACCACAGTGATGTAGAGTTCCCCCTGGCACTGGCAGGTTAACAGTCTGATTTTGATTCTCTTTTGTATTTGCTTGGTTCTTCCTCGCTTTCTTTGGTACTTTGGACTTCTGGACAACATTCTACCCAAGTATTTTCTCCAAATTGAGTTTTTTGGGGTCCTAGTCTCTAGGGAGATAGATTTAAACAAATCAGGTGAAGTCAAATCTCACTGTACCTAAATACTCAGTAAATATACTCAAAGTATTTTTCTGTACCATGTAGCATAACATTTGATCATGAGAGCAAAGATAATTCAATAGGCAGTGTTAGTAGTTCTGTGTTCAACACTTCCAGCAACAAGCACCTAATCTACTATAAAACCACGCACATTATTTTAAACACTGAAGAGAGCCCTGTTTACTTTAACTAAAGTTTGGAAGTTCTGTTAACTGCTGTTTCTGAATGCAGTTTGAATGGAGTTACATTCAATCAATTGTTACAATCAATTGTTCTTTAACACTATAACACTTTCTTTAATTTACAAACAGCCCACACATATTCCTCACAAATACGGAACCAACTCATTGATCTCTCCTTTTTCCTCCTCTGCAGTTAACTGTAAGAGTGAAGAGCAGTATGTTTGAAGTGGAATGCCCTGAAAACGTGAAGGTGGAATTTCCTGACCGCTTGCATCTACAGATGCAGCCATTCAAAGTGCTCAGTACAGACACGTACCGGAGGTAATTGGCTACGGCGTCGCGCATCGTGACGCAAGATGACGCGGGGTACCGCGGTACGTGATTGGTTGACCGACAGGGGCACTCGTGGTCCGTTGGTCTGTCGTAGAAAGATTTACAGTAAACGTCTTAACTGTGCCCGTTTAAGCATTGAATATTCATATGGAATTTTACCACTGCAGGGAAATCTTAGTGCCTGAGCATAAAAAGAATAGGAGCGTACTGCAACGCGTGTAAAGGACATAAACTATATTAATTTTGGAACATAAACATTCAGTATATGGCTGGTATCGGTACTTTTAAGAAAACATACACGAAACATGGTTTCATTATGACCAGAATCGGTCTTGAGATATTTTTAACTTGATTTACAGTATTTGAGGTATGTCTTGACACCGATACTACGTAAATACTACTCACGTATGTTTCTAGGTTTATATTATGCATTTCATACGGTCAAATTACTTTTGAGCAACTGATAAGAAGTGCGAAACGGTATGCCCAGGGCGTTCTAGTTTTCTTTTTGTTTTAATGCAGTGCAGTGGATTGGTTAGAGATATCAAGTACATACAAGTCATTTTTTAAATGTTGTAGTTCGTCTTGTAAAAATGTTACGAGTACATAATCTGTCAACAATTACACAGGTTCTGTTTCCATATTGCGGATTTTGGTTACGTAATATTATTTTCTAATTTCACGTTGTGAATATATGATTTGGGCAAACAGAGCCGCAAAGAAGTACATTATGGGTTGTTGTTTTTTTTTTGCAGTTTTTTCTAGAACAAGCGATGCTTAAACCTTTGTCTGATTCTTGTGAAACTATCCACACGACAGTTACAGTACCTAGGAGTTGACTTCAGTGATGTCACTGATGGGATGTTTCTAAAAATCCATCCTCTGTAAAACGTCTTCTCTAGTTGTCCTGCATATGTATTTGCTAATGAAGCTGTGTGTTCTGAGCCTGGATCTCTACATTTCTGTATGAACCAGCTTAGAGGGTAAAGACAGCTTGTGTTTAAATTGAGTGTAAGGTAATTTATGCTTCTAAAGTCATGGTCAGCATTTATTATTGTACTGTGCTGTAAACTTGTTCTGTGCCTAGTTACATTATTTTATAGCTTTATCAAATCTGTACATTGTCTGTCGATAATGTTTCTGTAGTGCTTTTTCAGCCCTCAGCATGTGACCGCGCTGGTGGCGCTGTGTGTTAGGTTCCTGACTTCCATGTCACATGGTCTGTGATTGAATCCCAGTGAACTATGACTTTATTTTTTAACAAACATTTCTTTGAAAAAATGAAACGTTTCCCTTGGTCAGAGATTAAATAAAACCTCACTCGCACCAAACAAATTTATATTTCTAAATATCACAACATGATCGAATTTAAGTCTTTTTAATAACAATGAATAGTCACCTATGCGTTACAAAATAAACATTTATATTGATTTGAATCGCGTTTTGATTTCAATCGTAAACGCGTGTTTAAATATATGTGTTTAAAGGCGATATACTGTATAAAAGCGCTGATTCTTATGGAATGTGTTCCACCGGGGATTCAAAAAAAATATTTTTTTTAATCGCGTATCTAAGGAAAATTGCAGTATAACTTTGTTCATGCACAAACAGTGGTATGTTACATTATAATTTGGGTGTCTCCTCTTGCCAGAAAGCTCTAAATTGCATTTTGAGTGCGGTTTTTGACTTTTTCTAAATTGCAACCCATAAATAAAGCTGATACAGTTTAGACTTACTGTATTCTAAACTGTATTACAACAGCACATTGGACAATGCAACGTAAATTGCAAAAATGCACTTGGAATCTGTCCAAGCCCTCCTAAGAAAATTATTTAAACTGCGACACTTATCATTCATCTTTAAATAAACTTTATTTTATATAGCGTTTTAAACAAATAGGTAATTAGATTGCTCATAAACCTAATCGCTTTTTCTACATAAACACAGCGTGATTGCTCTCTGAAAATGCTTTTCCTTTATATTTAGGCTCAGATTTCAACTATAGATTGTATTATTATAAACTTTCTTGGAAAAATGTCTTTTATGTAAACCATGTTTGCTATTAATTCATTTAGGGCTAAAATACGTTCATTGTCTTCCAATCGAGTCGAGTTGACATTGGAAGCTTGCCACGCCCGGACTGTTACACCAACGCATTAGCATGTTAAAGCGATTTCATTGAGGAGCCTAGCTACTAGTTAACACTGTACTTCCTACTTTGAAAATACCTGTGAAACCGGTTTAATTCGTCACAGCCAGCACTCCGGCAGAGAGGGGGTTGTACTCGTTAATGTCCGATGACATACAAGTGGAAAGATTACAGATTTTAATCGTCTTTTTTCTGAACCAGGGAAAATCTGATCATGTTTCTCTATAACAATAATAAAAAACTTTATTTTACATTATTTTACATATCCCGCTTACACATCGCAAGACTTTAATAAATCTATTCTTTATTAATACTAAATAAATAATACTAAAGATACTACAGCAAAGAGGTCACTTGATTTTTGGAATAATTCCAAATAGCACAATGATCCACTGGCATCCCTGAAGTCTGTTTAGTCCATAATCTTCCAAATACAATCACTAAGCAATTATAAGAATTATACCATCCTATTTCTTTGTGATGTCCTGTGAAAACTAAACCTATTTTTATAAGGCTTTTACTCAAAAGATTTCCAAACACCAAAGCATTTGTGAAGTACTATAGTATTTTCTAAAGGTTACTGGTACAACATCAATCATAAAAGCTTAACAATAAAGTTTAGATTGCTGACTATGGACTAACTACATTAACTAACTGCAATGCAACAGTAGACATTTTACAAGTAAGAATATCTGGTTGAATTCTTGCATTTGTAGCCAATTTAATGCGAGAGATTTTAAGTTTTAACAGAAGAAAACTACGAATATGAAAACTGCCATAGCAACAAAAAATACTGTGCAAATATCAAAAGGCTACTTCAGTAATGAAATAATGATCACAGTAGAAACCAGACACTGTTTACACCATATTGTTAAGAAAGACTCAAGACAGAAATGTTCATGTACAGCTGGAAAAAACAACTTCTAAAACAACAGTGAAGGCTGCAACATTACGCCCATTCTTTTCCACACTTGTAAGGATAACCTTAAAACTTAGGCTGTTGAGTCCAATCAATTAAAGCTGGAGTTCTGCAGGTTGTACAGGCTTAAAAGGTAGATCGGTAGTTTATCTGCAATATAGTCCAGTACTTTAGGTGTTTCTTGGTTTATCTTTCCTGCTTATTAATGCTTACTTTCCTACATTTCCAATGCAGTTCACTATCATTATACACAAAAGCCAAACCATAAACTTTGAAGCTAGCAGACTTTAAGAAAACACCTGTTGGTGTTAAATGGTGAGGTTTTATTATAATCTAAGGTATGAAAACAAGCTAGCTACATTTTTAACACACTTTATAATATACCACTTTTTTGTTGTATCCCAAGTGATTTGAAGCATTTCTGTTTTAATTGAACTTCTAGAGTTATTTCTCCAATGTTTAGGAGGATATCACCATAATAAGGGCATGCTTGTCATATGCTAAAAGAATAGCTTATAACAGGAAAGGCAAAGTCTTTTTTTTTAAAAAAGCTCCTTTAAAGCCTGTGCCCCAGAAGGTCCATTTATGTTGAGCTGTGAAAGTGCTTTACAGTAAAAACCTTGTGTAAATGGTTAAAAGCAATGATCCAGGGACCAAAGGTGATTCAGGAGCCTAGAACCAATATTTGTGTGCTCGGTGCAGTCGGATGTTGAAATTTGTTCCCCGTTTTTGAAAAAGTCCCACTGTATGCTGTTCCTTTTATTTACAATAAGAATCTAGGAACCTCTAGGAGACATCAACTGCAAAGTGACATGACTGAGAGCCTCTTGAGTCCTGCAGATAAAGGGTACCTCATAATTTTAATGAAATCAAATGTGTACTGTACGTGTAAAACTGAAGCTGACCTAACAACCATCCCCTTTTCTGCAGAGCGTGTTTAATTATACTGTTTCAGCACATCAGTTTTGCAGAAAAGGGGTCAGAACAGGTATTTCCGAAACGAAACACTGAAAATGCTAGAGATGGACCTTAGCAAGATGGCGGACAAAAAGAATCACTGACCAGTAGATGGAAAGGGTCTACCTTAAGAAACAATGAGACACAGCTGAGACGCATCAGGAACCGGAATATAAGTGCCCCGGAGGCAGTGAACAGGGCGGAAGCCGGTAAGGTGAATGCGTTTTGGAGGAAAAGAGTGGAAAGAGGTGCATGTTAAGGATCGGGCTAAGGAATAACGGACTACTGCAAGGAGAAAAGGTTTATGGTTTTGGATTACGGACACTGGTTAAGGATACATCGCGGATTGGCTTTATTACGGACTTTTGGAACTCGGAACGGATCAGGACTAAGGGAACGGATTACGGACTGTATTAGGAAGACAGTTATTGGAAGAAACGCCACGGATCTGAGAAAAGAAAAGTGTGGTGTAAGTACTACCTTCGTTTACATAAACTCTCCCCCGGAGACACCATAATTGGTGGAGGATGTGGGCAACTCCCGCTCGGGTTTGAGAATCAAAGAGAGCAAGTTTTTTATTTTGTGTGTGTGCGGGTTTCGCTTTGCGCGTGTGAAGAAACGCTATGGAAGAATTAATTCAGCAGTTGTCCCAGGCCACCCTCGACAAATTCCAGGCATTAAAAGGACAACCAGAAGCTATCGAAGCGCAACTGGAGGCGAACCAAATCCAAAGCGAAACTAACGAACGAATTATAGAGGAGCAAAAATTAGTACGCGCTGAATTGCACAGATTAGGGGAAGAAATCCGGCAGGCCCCGGTAGCGGGGAGAGGCACCGCCCAGGCGGAACAAATTATGCTAGAAAAGATGACTGAGCTTGATGATGTGGAAGCGTATTTAACCACCTTTGAAAGAACTGCAGCTCGAAATGCATAGCCCAAAGAGCAATGGGCTGGGAGAGTAGCCCCTTATTTAATTGGAGAAGCCCAAAAGGCATATTATGATTTAAAAGAGGAAGATGCAGAGAATTATGAGACTCTGAAAAAGGAGATATTGGCAAGACTAGGGGTAACCATGGCAATACGAGCAGTCCGGTTCCACAATTGGAGCTACCAGATGAACAAGCCTACGAGGTCTCAGATGTTTGACCTGGTACATCTGGCAAAGAAATGGCTCCAGCCAGAAGAATTAAACCCAGGACAGGTGGTAGAACGGGTGGTGTTGGATCATTTCGTGAGGAGTCTGCCTGTTCACCTGAAAAGGAAAGTAAGTGAAGGGGATCCCCAGACACTAGATCAGGCCGTGGACTTGGTGGACAGACACCATGCCACAGAGGCCCTGATTAGGGGGGAAAAGGGGGATTTTCAGAAGGAGGAGAGAAGAAGCCCCAAGAGTCTGGAAACCGGAATGAAGTATCGGCCAATGAAGTATAGTGATTACCCGGAACTTATACAATTTAAAAAACCCCTTCCGGGGAGGTCTGACTCGAGACCCCGGCCATGGAAAGAAACCCGGCGATGTTTTAATTGTCAGGAAGAAGGGCATTTGGCCAGCTATTGCCCCGGCCTGTCCGAACCCATGCAGGTAGACCCCAGAGGTGAAACCCAATGCAACTACCTTACAGCACGGGTCCCGACCCGCGAGGATCCCCATCTTATGAAAATTGAGATAGGGGGAGAATCCATCGAGGCCTTATTGGACTCTGGCAGTGCTGTGACCCTGGTGACCCCTACAATACTTCCGGGAGAACTAGAGATTCCGAGAACAGAGGGAATACCTATTACTTGCATTCACGGGGACACCAAGGACTATCCGACGGTCGAATTGAGCATCTCTACAGAACAGGGGACCTACCGCTCAAAGGTAGGAGTGGTTGAGCAGTTGCCATACCCTGTCATACTGGGACGAGACTGTCCCCATTTCCTCCAGATTTGGAACACGGTCCAATCAGCTAGGCTAAGACCAATCCCCTGCCCGGAAGACCGTGGTGACGCCCCTACCGACGATCCGGATGAGACGGACCCCCAAGAAAGCGGAACTGAACTTGGAGTTGAGTTTGAAAATATGGAACTACCCAACTAGGAACCCCCTGAACGTCGTGGTAAGTTTGGGACGGCCCAACTAGAAGATGGGAACTTGAGACATGCGTGGGGGCATGTCAAGAAAATTGATGGGGAGTGGTGTACTGATCCTAATACAGTGAGTTACCCATATTTTATGACAAAGAATAACCTCCTCTATCAGGTGCAGCAGAAGGGACAGGAAGAAGTGGAACAACTCCTTATTCCCCGGGCCTACCAGATGAAGCTCCTCAACTTGGCCCATAGCCACCTCCTGGGCGGACACCTGGGGGTAAAGAAGACATCCGAGAGACTCCTCTCTAGGTTCTTTTGGCCAGGGATCTATAAGGCCATTGAGAAGTACTGTCGGGAATGCCCCGAGTGTCAGAAAAGTGCACCACAACCTTATTATAAAAACCCTTTGATTCCCCTCCCAATTATTGAAACCCCCTTCGAACGGATTGGGATTGATTTGGTGGGGCCCCTGATCAGAACCACCAAAGGTCACCAGTATATTTTAGTAATAGTGGACTATGCTAAGAGGTTCCCCGAAGCCATTCCGTTGAGAGCTGCCACCACCAAAAACATAGCTAGGGAGCTAGTACAACTGTTCGCTCGAGTCGGAATTCCTAAAGAGATCCTAACTGATCAAGGAACACCTTTTATGTCTAAAGTCATGCGAGACTTATGTAAGCTACTGGGTATACAGCAGATCCGAACCTCTGTTTATCACCCTCAAACCGATGGTCTAGTAGAACGTTTTAATAAGACCCTGAAAAGCATGCTTAGGAAGACGATGCAAAAGGATGGGAAAAATTGGGATCAGCTGCTCCCGTATCTCATGTTTGCGGTTCGAGAAGTACCACAGGCTTCGACTGGATTTTCCCCCTTTGAATTATTATACTCTCGGAAACCACGGGGCCTATTGGACGTGGTCAAAGAATCGTGGGAACATCAACCTTCCCCTTTACAAACTATCATTGAGCATGTGGAACAGATGAGAGAAAGAATAAATGTTATTGTTCCCTTAGTGAAAGAAAACCTGGAGAAAGCCCAGGCTCAACAACAACAAATTTATAATAGGGGAGCAGTTGCGAGGGAATTTCAGATTGGGGACAGAGTACTGGTTCTAGTTCCAACCCCAGAGTGTAAATTCCTGGCAGGGACCTTATGAAGTGGTGGAAAAGGTGGGGCCAGTCAACTATAAGGTCAAGCAACATGACAGAAGACGGCAGCATCAAATCTACCACATTAATTTGCTGAAAAAATGGCATGGCTCCGAAGTTCTGCTCACCCACTTTTCCCCAGACCCTCTGGAAGAAGAAACGGGTGCGGTAGCAGTGGGAGACCTGGCTCCGGCACAGAAACAGGAACTACAAGAATTCCTAACCCAAAACAAAGATGTTTTTTCCCGGACACCTGGTCGAACCCTTATACAACATAAGATTGTCACGGAACCGGGGAGAAAGGTAAGGCTACCCCTGTATAGAGTACCAGAAGCCAAAAGGAAATTGATTAAAGAAGAGGTGGGGAAAAATGCTGGAGATGGGAATAATCGAGGAATCCCATAGTGAGTGGGCTAGCCCGATAGTTCTGATCCCCAAGCCGGATGGAACTATTCGATTTTGCAACAATTTCAAGAGGTTAAATGAGATCTCGCGGTTTGATGCATACCCCATGCCCCGTATAGATGAACTAATCAAGCGATTAAGTAACGCTCGATACATCAGCACCCTTGATCTTACGAAGGGATATTGGCAAGTGCCGCTGGCCAAAGAAGATAAAGCCAAAACCGCTTTTGCCACACCTGAGGGACTATATCAGTATAGGGTCCTACCCTTCGGTTTGCATGGCGCTCCCACAACATTTCAAAGATTGATGGACCGAATTCTGAGACCGTATCGGGATTTTGCAGCCGCCTACTTGGATGACGTTGTAATCCACAGCACGACCTGGGAACAACATCTACAACACCTGGAAGCAGTAACTGGAGCGTTGCGAGCAGCAGGATTAACGGCCAACCCAAGTAAATGTTGTCTGGGGGCTAGGGAAGCCAATTACCTGGGTTATACGATCGGGAGAGGATTGATCATGCCCCAAGATCAGAAGGTACAATTAATCAAGAACTGGCCCAAACCAGCTACCAAGAAGCAAATTCGAACATTTTTGGGACTGGCAAGTTACTATCGACGTTTCATCCCAGGGTTTGCAGCCATGGCCGCCCCTCTACACGATCTGACGAAGATGAGCTGTCCGGAGAAAATAAAATGGACCGACTTGGAAGAGAGGGCTTTCCGAGACTTAAAAACAACTCTCGCTTCTCAACCCATCTTACAGGTACCAGACTTCAATAAGCCTTTCATGGTACAAACTGATGCTTCAGATACTGGGATTGGAGCCATACTGTCGCAAGAAATTGAAGGACTGGAGCATCCTATTCTGTATATCAGCCGTAAGTTGAATCCGGCCGAAAAACACTATTCCACGATAGAGAAAGAATGTCTAGCAATCAAATGGGCCCTAGACTATTTGAAGTATTATTTATTGGGAAGACGATTTATATTATACACAGATCATGCGCCATCAACATGGATGTTACAAAATATGGATAAAAACGATCAAATTACGCGATGGGGTCTTAGTCTGCAAAGATTTCAATTTCAGACGGTCTATAGACCCGGAAGGAAACAAGGAAATGTAGACGCCCTCTCCCGAATGCACTGATCTATTTTTTTCTAGATCGCCCGAGGTCGGGGCTGATCTAAGGGGGAGGGAATGTAAGAGGACCCGGGGAAGGGTCATCTCTAACAGGTATTTCCGAAACGAAACACTGAAAATGCTAGAGATGGACCTTAGCAAGATGGCGGACAAAAAGAATCAGCTGACCAGTAGATGGAAAGGGTCTACCTTAAGAAACAATGAGACACAGCTGAGACGCATCAGGAACCGGAATATAAGTGCCCCGGAGGCTGTGAACAGGGTGGAAGCCGGTAAGGTGAATGCGTTTTGGAGGAAAAGAGTGGAAAGAGGTGCATGTTAAGGATCGGGCTAAGGAATAACGGACTACTGCAAGGAGAAAAGGTTTATGGTTTTGGATTACAGACACTGGTTAAGGATACAATGCGGATTGGCTTTATTATGGACTTTTGGAACTCAGAACGGATCAGGACTAAGGGAACGGATTACGGACTGTATTAGGAAGACAGTTATTGGAAGAAACGCCACGGATCTGAGGAAAGAAAAGTGTGGTGTAAGTACTACCTTCGTTTACATAAACTCTCCCCCGGAGACACCACAATGGTATAATTCTTATAATTGCTTAGTGATTGTGATTATGGACTAAACAGACTTCAGGGATGCCAGTGGATCATTGTGCTATTTGGAATTATTCCAAAAATCAAGTGACCTCTTTGCTGTAGTATCTTTAGTATTATTTACTTAGTATTAATAAAGAATAGATTTATTAAAGTCGTGCGATGTGTAAGCGGGATATGTAAAATAATGTAAAATAAAGTTTTTTATTATTGTTATAGAGAAACATGATCAGATTTTCCCTGGTTCAGAAAAAAGACGATTAAAATCTGTAATCTTTCCACTTGTATGTCATCAGACATTAACAAGTACAACCCCCCTCTCTGCCGGAGTGCTGGCTGTGACGAATTAAACCGGTTTCACAGGTATTTTCAAAGTAGGAAATACAGTGTTAACTAGTAGCTAGGCTCCTCAATGAAATCGCTTTAACATGCTAATGCGTTGGTGTAACAGTCCGGGCGTGGCAAGCTTCCAATGTCAACTCGACTCGATTGGAAGACAATGAACGTATTTTAGCCCTAAATGAATTAATAGCAAACATGGTTTACATAAAAGACATTTTTCCAAGAAAGTTTATAATAATACGATCTATAGTTGAAATCTGAGCCTAAATATAAAGGAAAAGCATTTTCAGAGAGCAATCACGCTGTGTTTATGTAGAAAAAGCGATTAGGTTTATGAGCAATCTAATTACCTATTCGCTTAAAACGCTATATAAAATAAAGTTTATTTAAAGATGAATGATAAGTGTTGCAGTTTAAATAATTTTCATAGTAGGGCTTGGACAGATTCCAAGTGCATTTTTGCAATTTACGTTGCATTGTCCAATGTGCTGTTGTAATACAGTTTAGAATACAGTAAGTCTAAACTGTATCAGCTTTATTTATGGGTTGCAATTTAGAAAAAGTCAAAAACCGCACTCAAAATGCAATTTAGAGCTTTCTGGCAAGAGGAGACACCCAAATTATAATGTAACATGCCACTGTTTGTGCATGAACAAAGTTATACTGCAATTTTCCTTAGATACGCGATTAAAATAATTTTTTTGAATCCCGGCAGAACACATTCCATAAGAATCAGCGCTTTTATACAGTATATCGCCTTTAAACACATATATTTAAACACACGTTTACGATTGAAATCAAAACGCGATTCAAATCAATATAAATGTTTATTTTGTAACGCATAGGTGACTATTCATTGTTATTAAAAAGACTTACATTCGATCATGTTGTGATATTTAGAAATATAAATTTGTTTGGTGCGAGTGAGGTTTTATTTAATCTCTGACCAAGGGAAACGTTTCATTTTTTCAAAGAAATGTTTGTTAAAAAATGAAGTCATAGTTCCATGGGATTCAATCACAGACCGTGTGACATGGGAGTCAGGAAACTAACCCACAGCGCCACCAGCGCGGTCACATGCTGAGGGCTGAAAAAGCACTACAGAAACATTATCGACAGACAACGTACAAATTTGATAAAGCTATAAAATAATGTAATTAGGCACAGAACAAGTTTACAGCACAGTACAATAATAAATGCTGAACATGACTTTAGAAGCATAAATTACCTTACACTCAATTTAAACACAAGCTGTCTTTAGCCCTCTAAGCTGGTTCATACAGAAATGTAGAGAACCAGGCTCAGAACACACAGCTTCACAAGCGAATACATATGCAAGACAACTAGAGAAGACGTTTTACAGAGGATGGATTTTTAGAAACATCCCATCAGTGACATCACTGAAGTCAACTCCTAGGTACTGTAACTGTCGTGTGGATAGTTTCACAAGAATCAGACAAAGGTTTAAGCATCGCTTGTTCTAGAAAAAACTGCAAAAAAAAACAACAACCCATAATGTACTTCTTTGCGGCTCTGTTTGCCCAAATCATATATTCACAACGTGAAATTAGAAAATAATATTACGTAACCAAAATCCGCAATATGGAAACAGAACCTGTGTAATTGTTGACAGATTATGTACTCGTAACATTTTTACAAGACGAACTACAACATTTAAAAAATGACTTGTATGTACTTGATATCTCTAATCAATCCACTGCACTGCATTAAAACAAAAAGAAAACTAGAACGCACTGGGCATACCGTTTCACGCTTCTTATCAGTTGCTCAAAAGTAATTTGACAGTATGAAATGCAAAATATAAACCTAGAAACATATACGTGAGCAGTATTTATGTAGTATCGGTGTCAAGACATACCTCTCAAATACTGTAAATCAAGTTAAAAATATCTCAAGACCGATTCTGGTCATAATGAAACCATGTTTCGTGTATGTTTTCTTTAAAGTACCGAGACCAGCCATATACTGTATGTTTATGTTCCAAAATTAATATCGTTTATGGCCTTCACACGCGTTGCAGTATGCTCCTATTTTTTTTATGCTCAGGCACTAAGATTTCCCTTCAGTGGTAAAATTCCATATGAATATTCAATACTACAACGGGCACAGTAAAGACGTTTACTGTAAATCTTTCTACGACAGACCAGCGGACCACGAGTGCCCCTGTCGGTCAACCAATCACGTACCGCGGTACCCCGCGTCATCTTGCGTCACGATGCGCGACGCCGTAGCCAATTACCTCCGGTACGTGTCTGTACCGCGCACTTTGAATGGCTGCATCTGTAAATCAGCAAACTCACCTAAGAAGGCTTCCCTGGGTTTGGGTGGTCTATAAACTGTGGCAATGATAGTAGATTGGGGGATAGAGACATATAAACCAAGACACTCAAAAGAAGAGGGAGGAGGTATAGTAATAGGACTTAAATTGTAAAAAATGTTGTTAATAACAATGATGCCCCCGCCTCTGCCTGAGAGACGTGGAAGGTCAAACAAACCTTATCCAGGAGGGACTAGTTGGTTAAATAACAGTCCATCGTTCTGTCTTTGCCATGTTTCGGTTAAACACAGAAGGTCCTGTTTTTTCTCTTTGATAGTGTCACATAAAAGAAGAGCCTTGTTGTTTATGGAGCGGGTACTGAGTAGCGCTGATCTGGCTAGTCTCGGGGATGCAGGGGGAAGCAGAGTGCGCTCCAGGTATGGTAGTGAGATTTTTTAGGTGATGGGATGGACTTACGGTCATGCGCCGAAAGGCAGGGATAGAGACTCCGCTGGCAGACGAATGAAAGAAACAGCGTCCTGTGCTGCGATGGATGTAGCGACTTGGTCATTAAATCCCAGTAATACAGCAATAAACAAACGTATCTTTTACCAGGAAGTTGCTTTGTTTTAGTTGAAGAAGTTGCAGTGTGGTGTACCTCAGAGACATGATAGATGAATCCAAGACGGTGCAACAAGACAGGAAGGAAATCCAGAGTACGGCAGTAGCAGGCGGTGAAACTCTTGCTCAGTTGAGCAATTTTACAATGCAAGTGGAAGTCACATTTGTAAATTGCAACATGGAGCGGATGACGTGAAGCGGATAAAAATAATTAGACACCAGTGTTGCCAAGAAGAAAAATAAAAAAATAAGTAGATAAAAAAACTGAAAAACTGGTGAGAGGAGTATGATGCTGCCACCACCATGCTTGGCAATAGGGATGGTGTTACCTTGGTGTTGGGCTGCATTTGGTTTGTGCCAAACAAAGAGCTTTGATTTCAGAGCTCAGCTTTAGTCTCATCAGACCACAATTTTCTTCCAAAAGGTTTCAGGTTTTGTCACATGGCTTCTAGCAAACTCCAGGTGTGACTTAATGTTGGCCTTTCTCAGAAGTGGCTTCCTTCTAGCCACTCTCCCAAAGAGGCCAAATCTGTAAAGTGTTGTTGGTGTCTGGGCAGTTTCTCCCATTTCAGCCAAAGAGCTCTGCAACTCTGTCAGTGTTGTAACTGGCCTCTTGGTCACTTCTCTGACAAATCTTGTCCGGTTGCTCAATTTGGTAAGACTGCCTGATCTTAGTAGTGTCTGGGTTGTGCCATGTTTTTTTCCATTTTCTTAAAATGGACTTCACTGTGCTCCTATGAATGTTCAAAGCTCTGCCAATCGTTTTATAACCTTCTCCAGCTTTTTTCCTCCTAACAATTTCTCAAAGTTTCACAGGCAACTCCTTGGTCCTCATGACAGCAGGACTGATCTGATCTGCTGTTGAGATCTGATCTGCTGTTGAGATCTCACAGTCAGTGATCAATCAAGCAATTGAACAGATTCGAAATGAACACAGGTCTCCCTTGTTAACATATTTAGTGTAATCTCTCAAGATAATTGAATATCTCACCCAATTTAGGTTGTTAAAACAAAGGGGGTGAATACTTACCAATTAAGTAATTTTCTGATTTTTATTTTTATATAATTCTGAAGACATCTAAATACTTTATTTAATTTTAACATTACAGGAGTGGAAAAGATCCCATTTAAAAATGCTTTAATTTGACTTTGCAACACAGCAGAAGGAGAAATAGTCAATGGTTGGGTGAATACTTTCAGAAGGCACTGTACTGTATATCAGATACTTTTCACTTTCTGCCTCATGCATGCCTCCTCCATCTCAATTTCCAATTTTTCAGCTACCCTTTGATTAACTATTCACTTTACTTGGGAGTCCCATCCTCCTTATTCTATTGTCAGATTCTGCTGTCATCATATATATTTTAATTGCATTCAAAGATACATACTTACTGTAACTTGACAATGAGAGTAAATATGTTTTCTGGGATCTTTTTGCCTATCTTTCTCAGAATCCTTGAAAACCCATTTTGCCTTTATTGTGTGACCTTTAAAATTCAAATAATCACACCTTTAAACCTCACTCTGCCGTGCTGTAGGTGCAGACTTAGAAAAGTGAATGCAAACTCTACACGGTGATGCATGAAGGAGGCCCATTTGTTCATAATCTGTCAATTTGAAAATCAAAAAATCATGCCTTAAAACTTCATCAGTAAAATTCAGAAGCAGCTATAATTACATAACAAGGTGACATACAATAAGTATTGCCAAAGCATTAACAGAAAATGTTGCAGGACAGTGCATTTAACAGCATGAATTAGATAAAAGGGACATATACAAATTGCATACAGTCTACAGGACAGACAGTTTTATATGTGGGAAAATGCCTTAATTTAATTGGAAAATAAAACAAATTTCACAATATGAACAGTAGTCTATACTGAAAGACATGGTGATTTATAGTAGATCCCTTATTTTGTGAAAGATTGCTATGTGCTAGACTGCAGTTTAAGCTGTATCTTTGTGCTCCCTACGCATATTTTAATGTGCAAAGGAACAAGTAATAGGATTATTCCATGCTGAAAAGAGAAGAAACAAAACACAACATTTCGGCATTCATGTGTGAGCAGGCCTTTGCTGAGGAGGGATTGCTCATCCTGTGAAAGCGAAAGGTCAGATGGTATAGTCACAACAAGGTTAGGATTGGTGAAGTTGTTAGGGGTGTTGATGGCTTTCTTCTGTAGAAGATGTTTTTTTATCCTTCTCTGTAGTGAGAAACTGGTAGAGTTTGGAGTTGAGAGATCTAATGAGGTCAGTTATAAAGGGAAGATGATGTGGAGCTGTCAGCCATAGAAATTCTTTAGCCTCTTTGATGTTGTTGTCGGAAAGGATAATCTGTTTATTACTCTGGGTGGAGTCAAAAGAAAAAGTGCAAAATTTCAGACAAAATCCTTTAGGAATAAATGATATTATGTCGACGACATCTGTAAAGGAATAGAAGGTGGTTAGAAAGCCTGGTCTTGGAACAGATAGCTGCAAAGAGACAGAATGCTGGTTTAGTAAGAGAGGGGGGCAAGTGACCCAGGGAGGAAGAGAAGGAATGATGAAAAGATCTAGAAAAAGATTTGGAGGAAGTCATGGTGGGTTGCAGCAGATGTAGGTTGAAGTAGTTCAGGTGGGTAGCTGCGTCAGCATGCATAGGCTGCAAAGGAACAAGTAATAGGTTTATTCCAGGCTGAAAAGAGAGGAAAGAAAACACAACATTTCAGCCGTGGAGCCTTCTTCAGGTGTATTTTAATGTGTGAGAGTGTGGGAAATCAGAAAATGTCTGTTTTTATTCTACAAAAGTTTTGTCTCAGTTTGGGGTACTTCACCACAGACACCTATTCTCCAAGGGTGAAGTCTCATTCGAAGTCTTGAAGCATTCAATTTCTTTGTTGTGAATTGTTTAGCTCTTAAAGAGCCTCTGCACACATTTAATGAGAAAACCTGATCATTGCTATTTTATTTTGTACTTGACTCATTAACTGAACACATTTTAGTCATATACAGTATATTGCAGATTTTTGGATTATCTGTTGAATAATGAGTATTTTTCAAATGACAATGAGTAAAAATACATTTTCCAATATCTTGTAAAATTTCTTCCTTAAAACTCTTAAAAGATCATTTCAGCATCTCTGTGACCATTAAAATTAAATTTTTTACGTCCTGTAACATTACAATTCTGACTCAACAGTACTGTCAGTGCTGACTTAACAAAGTGAATCCAAACACTGCCGTCTACTCAAGGATAAAACACATGCACTAAAGAGGCCCGTTTGTTTTTAATCTGTTTCTTAGATATTTAAATAACCATGCCTTAAACCTAAATATTCAAATTCAAAAGTAAATCTTTAGGCATGACAAGTTAACACTAGTACTGTCAAATGCTTTAATAGAAAGAGTAGCAGAACAGGCACAATAGGACATCACAGGTTTTATACAAACATTTTCAGGACATTTACATTTAATTAGGACACAAAAGGCAAACAAACGACAGTACTAATTTATATTAAGTGACATAAGGACAGACACAAATGAAATGAGACCATTTGTACTATCTTGCACTCTTAGAAGCTAAATTAGATTCATATTTTGTCCAGACGTGTCCTAAAAGTTCCCAGAATTCTGGTATTGGCCACCTGGCAGCATATCTTAAAAGTGCCATTAGGGAAGTCTGTTCCAGGTATTCACTACTCTTTGAGTGAAGGAAATGGTTATTTAAAGTTGATTTCTCATCTTGTCACAGTATTATAAATTTAATGCGTGAGAGTATCCGTGCGAAGGCAGGAATCTTGCCGATGAATCTGCGGTAGAAAGTATCTTTGGCCTGTTTGAATACAACTCAGCCAGACTGGTCTGTGTTTATTTCTGTCATGCTGGCACATGTCTCTGGGACTCCTGCTTTCCCTGGTCTGTGACACTCTCCCCTTTCAGGCTGTGGTCAATTTTTATTTTTTCAGAGTTTGTCTCAGTTTTCTCTTCAGACATCTATTCTGCAAGACCTACTCTTGAGAATTGTAGTATTCAAGTATTATTTATGACACACTATTATTAATACTGTACTAAGAACCTCTCAAGAAATTTACCCAATAATTATAAGTATTATACCCTTGCCACCAAATAATGTCAAACAATGATATTTTCCAGCTTATTTCAAAAGTAGAAGTGTTTTGTATACTGTATTTTCATAATACCAGATTTCAGAAGATGTAACAGGATTTAAATTACCTGTACATTAGCTTACTGTACATAGAGTTAAGGAAAGTAGAGATTGCACATAAGGAGTGAATACTGATTGGTGTGAAGTAATTAGTGGTGTACCACAATCAGTATTAGGGATCCATACAAGGAAAACTGAACTTTTTAATTTATATGAATGATCAAAGGTCCAGAGTTAAACTGTTAAAGTTTTCAGTTAATATCATATTAGGATGATGAGCAAACACTGTAGAAGTAGCAAATGGAAATCAAATAGATTTAGAGAAAATTCAAGTCTGGGCAAACAGCTGGTAGATTACTTTTAATGTGCAGGTTTTTGCATTAAGTTGGTAAAATGTAAACTATAAATACACAATGGAAAGCACTGAGAAGAGGCTACCTATTCAAAAACTGAGATATTTACGGTATGATGACAAGTTACTTGCATATTTCAGACAATATGGGAAAGTAAATGATATGTTAAGATATACAGTATACTGTAATTGAAAGCACAGAATTGATATCAAGAATGGCATGATAAAATTGTATAACACACTTCAATGGCCTCACAGAAAATTCTGTAGACTATTGGTCACCGTATTATAGAAATTTTATTGCTGCTCTGGAATGAGTCCAGAGGAGAAAACCAGTTAACTAAACAGTTTAAGGGAAAATCCTACACTGACAGGCTGAAGTAAATGAATGTTTTTTGAACAGGCAATATTACAGTGCTGTTTGATACAAATATTCAAAATCCTCAAAGGCATTGACATAGTCAACCCAAGAGATTTCTAGAGGGAAGTATATTTATAACTAAAAACAGGAGACACTTCTTTATCCTAAAATTTATGGGAGGATGGAATAAGCTATTAAGCCATGTTGTTGAAACTGGTATTCTGGATTCCTTCAAAAAACAGCGGGATGAGATCAGTTATCTACCAAATGGATAGATGGAATGAATTTCCATCTCCCATTTGTATCATTTCATATGTTCTTTCATTCTGCCCATCAGAAGTTGTACTTTAAGATGATGTACACACTCGAAGAAGGCTCCACAACCGAAACGTTGTGTTTTCTTCTTCTCTTTTCTGCGTGGGATGTTCAGCATTTCCCTTTGCAGCCTTCACATGCTGACGCAGCTACCCACCTGAACTACATTAAGATAATGTACTGTTAACCAGTTCCCCTTGTAATTAAATAATAAATTAGTCACAACTGCTTTAAAAGAGAAATTAAGGGATGACAGGAGAGGTTGTGGCATGAAGAAATTGGGTGGGGCAGGAAACACAAAGTTCAGCCAATAATCACAGATGCTACCAAAAAAGGTAGAAAAAGTATTGGGATCCAGAGTTCCAGTACTGTATAAATAATGTAGAAACAGAAGTACCTGAACAACCACTTGAGGGACCTGGAACCACATTTGGAAGAAGCTTTCAGGAGCTCAGAACTGTGAGTGATTCTTCTCATAGGTAAAAGCATTAATGTTAATTATAGCAAGTAACCTCTCAATTGCAATTGACTCGTGTGGGGGCCTGATCCCTGAGGTGACTGCTGCCTTTTCACTGGGGGGACTTGGTTGTTGTCCTGCTGGGTTTTGGTTTGACGATGTAAGGAAAGACAGAATGATTAAACTATATTCAAGTCTTCAAGTGTATTATATTATTATATTTTATGGTGATCTTTTTAAAATAAAATAAAGAGACTAGACATTATTTAAAATGACTATATAAACAAATCATAATTCTGGTTATATTATTATGTGACACCAGAAAATTCCATATAATGCAGAAGTTCTTAACAATAAGCATCTGACAGTTTAACTCTCCTGGTTCATTGAGGTAAACATAATAATATTTATTTGATTTAGTGCCTTTCATGGTACATCATATCGTGATATTGTATAATACTGCAATCCAACAAAATAGACAGGTATACTGTGAATTAAACATGATTTCTGTATTCCATAGTAAATTGCTAGTTGCTACTGTATGTAAAAGCTAATTATTTTAGTTATAGTCATAGTAGTGATTTACTTTTATTTACCCATAGTATCTAAATTTTAATAAAGTGATAAAAATGATGATGATGGTAATTTGCATGAAAATTGCATCTACTATTTTCTACATTTTTAAAAGTGATTATGTTTGTGAAACAAATTACAGAACCTACCGTATAGTATTGTAGAGTATATGACAGCAAAAACTGCAAAAAATATCCAAAACTAATATACTGTATACTGATTGCAAAAGTATTCACAACAGAATTCATGAGCTAATACTTTGGCAGAAATACCTTTGGCAGCAATATATTGTAGAAAAAATGCTGTATTATTTCTTAGTATTATGATAGTGAGTTATTTTTATTTACCTGTAATACCTGCTATGTTCTGAAAAATTACGCTGATAGTAATTTGCATGGGTCCTGTATTGAACAGCCCATATTGAAGTTGTAACACTGTCACATTTTTCTGTAGACTGTTGTAAAATGCACCAGAAGGGATACAGTCAAAAGCATGTACTATAGTGACTGTAAGCCCTTGAAATTTCAGAAGTCTTAAATAAACAGGCTTTCATTTTTGCAACTTTAATTAATTGTCAGTTTTTTTCTTTTTTATCTAAATATTTTTTAATAATGTGATGAAGAGGATCATTATACTGAAGTGAAAAGAGAGCCTAAAAGAAAGAAAACAGAATAGTGACATTCTCGCAATGAACAAATTTAGTGCTATTCGTGAAGAGCCTAAACTCTAAGGAAAGAGTGTGACAGTTCATAGTTTGAAATCCTTCCAAACTTTCTTTTAGTTGTGTATGGCTTGCCACAAAGAAGTATTGACAGTCCTCAACTGCCATTATACTGACTTCAAGAGTTCTGGAAATTAATTCATCTCCTTCCTTAATCTGAGCATGAATTGGTTTACCTGCTAAGCCAAACACAATTCTGATTTATCTTCTTCTACAGGACCTTACAGTACTGGCCAGCTGCCTGCAACATTTGATGCCCTATCATAATCATTTTTCTAGAGGAAAATCAAATATAAGTAGCACATCTTTTAGTAAGGTATTCAGTGCCTACTACAGTAAATAGTGTCTGATGAGTAGTAAAAGCTGAAAAATATTTATCAGGGTTAACCTTAGAATGTCTTTTCAACAAAGCTTTGTGGCAATCCACGTCACCATATGTTTAAATAAACATAACATTTTTACTCATCCTGGATCCAACATTTTGGTAAATATCTCTCCATTGCCTATTTGGTAATGATAGTTACCAAATAGCAGCACATAGTACCACCCAGACTCTACCTGTCTTAAATTACAGTGGCCACATGTTGTGTTTTCTCTGGTCATCCAGGCTTTATTGTCTGAAAACTGGTTTAAATGGCCAGTGGGATGTTAATTGCCTTTAGAGCCAGCCTAGGACATCTGTTACTCAATAAGGCTAAATGATGGTAGAATTATGAGAGCAATTCTCTCTTGCAGATAGACATGTACTTACTGTATCACAAAACCATTTCTTAACTTAAATATACAAAATAAGTTAACAAAATATGTATTATATGTAACTTTAACAAAATAAGTTAAATATAATAATATAAATTGTTAACGTATTACACTGTTAATAAGTTAACAGTTCAACTGTTATTATAGTGTGCAACCTGCTCAGTATATTTATTATATATGCAGCTGCCCTATCACACTGGCCAGTACCATTATGGCATTTAACCAGATGAATAATAGGACCAATTGTAGTGAAAAATAGATCTCGAGAAAGCAAGGGGAGTTAAAAACAAATTTTGAGTGTAGTTATCCGAATCGCAGTTCAAGAGTCGTGGTCAAAGACAGGTGCACTGGACAGGAAGCCAGTGGTTCAGAAGCCAAGTAATTTTGGAACAGAGATGAGGAGCTCCACTTAGTGAAAAACCAATACTGAGCGTTGAGGTGAAGGTGTTGAGGGTTAAGTATTCTGGGATGTAGTGGGTGCGGTGATGAAGAAAAGGTCTGATTGGTTAATTAGTTAATGCAACAACGTTTGCAGGAATTGGAAAAGACTGGAGTCTGATTTGGAATAATAGGGGGTCGTTTGTGGTATTTGTATAGGGTTGGATTTGTGAATGGTCATGTCAGTACCTGGGTGAGAGACCTCCTGGGAAAGCTAAGGTTGGTGCTGAAAGAGGTGTTAGTGAGGTGAGTAGCGGGCGCTCACCTTGCGGTCTGTGTAGGTCCTAATGCCCACGTATAGTGACGGGGACACTATAAGGTAAAAAGGCGCTGGCCTTCAGATATAAAACCAAGGTCCTGACTCCCTATAGTCATTAAAAATCCCAGGACATTTCTTGAAAAGAGTAAGGATGCTACCCTGGCTGTCATGAAGTGTTCTTTCAGGACCCTATGCAGACAGCACAATCCGGGGAGGAGTGAGGAAAACATGAGGAAAAAAGCATACAAAGGAGCTGGAAGGAAAACAGGGGGCATGTTCAAGGTGCACTGGTGTTCAAGGGAGGTGTGTCCAAGGCAAACAGTCCAAGGGAGTCTGAGGCAAATCCATGAATGTTAAAATGTCCAAAATCGGGAAATCAATCCAGACACAGACAAACAGAGTTATAGCACGGGGGGCTGGAACCAGAGGCAGGTGCAGGAGATCAGTACAAAACAAAGAAAGGGCTGGAGCGTCCTTAAGAGGAGGGGTTTACTAGCGTGACACTGGCATCCTGGTCAAGTTTCCCATTGGCCTTTAAAGTGCTTTGAGTGGAGTGTCCATTATTATTATTTAGAAGGCAGCTTATCTTTTCTTTTGGCCTCTGTGGGTATTATTAAAGAGTTTAATACTTAGTAGCAGTCTGGGGTTTTCTAGGTGATTATGATGTTAGGCCTCTGTAATGCCTTGTCTGCATATACTATGTAGCGGCAATGCTTGTTAATAAGACAGAATTAAGTGTTGCTGTGCTTTCCCAAATGAGGCCTCATCTCTCCCTTCATCTCTGTGGTGCAGCCACAGAGAAGCTATTCATGCAGGCTGATTTAAAGATGTTTTCTTTTGATAAGGGACAGCTCCCAAAGGGGGATGCACTTAGCTAAACCTGGCTATCATGATCAATGGTCATCCATTGGCGCCTATCTGTCTAGGGAGTGCCAGATGGACATCTGGACTGCATTCCTAAGTGTCAGGAGTAAGTGACTCATATCTCACCTTGATCAACCAATCAGGGACTGGTAGGGCCGAGTAACCCACGTGGGACTCTGATGCCCATGGAACTTTCAGCCAATGAACGAGCTGAAGTTCCTTCAGGTAAAAACAGGCAACACAGAGGGCCTAAGAGAATTCTGTGGACTATTCTAAAGGGAATTCTAAGGAGAATTCCAGGGCAGGACGGCCCAGGAGCAGAAAGCTCCCAAGGGCAGGACATTCTCGCAGCGCGCCTCCTGACCATCCTGAGACTCAGCCCAGACAACCACGGAATGGCCAGTGTGTCCGAATGCCAGAACTTTCCTTTGTTCTAAGAGTCTAGAGCGGAGGTTGCCAGAGAGTAACCAGAGGATCCACCCGAGGTTAGCACCAGCAGCAGGCCTCGTGAACAGGTCAGAACTGTGGACAGCTGAATCACTATTCAGAACTAGCTCTTCATCAGGAACGAACCGGTCCTCTTCCTGACTTGCTGGGACCCACAGTCATCTTTTCTCCTGTGCACAAACTTTGCTAGTTAAAGCCAACACTAACTAGCCAGTCAGTGAGCATCAGCAGCGCACCGTCGCAAGCAGCACAGCACAGCCTGGCACGAAGCCAGAGAGCCCGCAGGAGATCTGAATCCCCAAAGATTGGATGAGTATTCAACTTCACTGCATTACTGCTTGAGAATTCAATTGTTATCCCAACCAGTTGATATCAATTTAATTCCTAAGAGTTATGTACTTGTTTTGAGTATCTAATGTAGAAGTTATAACCAAGTTCATTTACGAAACGGTCTAAATGAACGATATACTGAACGTATGTCCTCTTGATATGTGTAACACTTTGTAACTGACTGAATATATATCTTTTGTATTCTGATAACCCTCTCGATAAGATCTGTTAGGTTTACATGCATATTCTATGTATTAATAAATGTATCCTCGTGTATTAGTACCTGTGTGTGTGCGTTGTTTGAGTTATATCGCATGGTTGGATTCTAAAGCCATCAAAAGAATCATTTTGTGATTTACTGCTACAATGAATAATTGTCCCAGTAAATGCCCAAATCTTACAGAACTGGTGCCTTCAGAGAGCACACTACAACTATAAGTATAGTACCTTGTTTGTTGTATGTTTATGTAGTGTGTAGTGTAGTGTTTGTATTGATATTGTTAATGAACATCTGTTTAACTATTTGTGCCCGATGTATTACTCTTTTCACCAAAGATGTGCCAGAGAACCAAGAATTCACCTTCCTCTACTTATACTAACCACTCGGGTATATTCTGGAGAAATCACTTACAAGTTGGGGCTTATGAATATTGATATCACTATTTTCGTAACCCCCTATTTCTAACAATTTATTGTTGTTTTTTTTGTTGTCATTCTCTAAAGCTTTTTGAGAATCCACCTTTAAAGGGCTACATTAAATACAATTTATTATTATTTCTGGCTTCCTGAGTTAATGCAATGTTATCTTGATTTACCACAATATTTAAAGATAGACTTTTTAATTTGCACAAATAAGCGTCCGTAAATCCTGTATGTTTCACCTTATTATTGTTATATGAATAATCACCAAATCTCTCTCTCTTTCTCCACTAGAAGATTCCTGCTTACTCACCTTTTTAATCCATTACAGCAAAATGTTGGTAAGATGAGAAATTGTAAAAAAAAAATTATAGTACATCGGTTTAATAATTAACTACAGTTCTTTTCTGCCAGATCAATCCCTAATACTGTAAAACGCTTTGAGATTGGAGTTCAAATATATGTATCCCTGTTAAATAAAACCAGGGTTCTTTAAAATACAGAATTTCACAAATGTGTCTGAACATGACATTTATTGACTACTTCTACATTATAGTCACTGTGTATAGTTGAAATTTAATATATATATATTTTTCTACTAATATTTCATCATGAGGAGAAAAAGTGCTTGTGTTATTCCAATACTTCAAAGAGTTTAAAAAAGGGCAGTAACTCTGTGCTGATTTACTGATTCAGCTGTGACCATTTCCTCACATGGGCATGAAAATATTTCTGTTATTGCAGAAATATGCAGCTAGCCTGGGTTCGCCACAGCTGTCCAATTCGGCTGGCTGTCTTTTTACCTGAGTTGTCCCAGGGCACTGCCTAGCTTGGTCCTCAGAGAACTTACTGTTGCAATGAACTTCTTAAAACAGTCTGTACACAGCATCCAACTCAGGTCTGGTTACAAGTGAGATGGGTGGGGAGAACATATGTTATGATGTCATCAGGTGTATGCCTCTATGCCCTGGGGGGAAGCTCAGGTTGTAACAATCATAACATAGACTTAGGAAGGGAAGAATTTGATTATTTGACTTGCCAAAACTGTCAAAAAAGAAACAAGGACAACTGACAACATAGATCATATAACATACTATTACTTCAGATTTCCAGAAATGTTTTGACAAGGTAACTCATAAAAGGTTGATTTTCAAATAAAAATCTATAGGAATCAAGATAATATATTCAAATATATCACCAATTGTATCAACTTCTGGGGTTCAACTTCACTTTGGGTAGAGATGTGCAATGATCTATATGTATATGATTTTTATCTTGTATATCTAGCAAATGTGCAATAAGTATGTAGGTTGCCTGAAAAAAGGTCACCTTCTTAAATTTAGTGTATTGTAACACAAGATTCTAAAATGTATATTAAGTACAATTAATGCATATATTAGCTGTGCAGTAGTGCAAATTCAAAGGTTTAGTTTATATCTGTTTCTAAATGAATATTATTTGGTATACTTCATCTGCGTGTGATGGAGATGTTTTTGTAGGGTCTATGTAAATGTGTCCAGAATTTTCTGATTTATGATTAGGAGAGTTTTGAAATTAGACTTTTTAAAATCTAACAAGCAGAGACCTAAAGAAACCATTTAAAGAAAAGGACTACAACAAAGCATAGTTAAAAAAGGAAATTAGAAAGGTGAAGAAAGGAATATTGCAATGTGGGCTACAATAAATACTTTCTTCAAGTACCAGAATAGCAATTAGTATGGAATTTACTTCCATCAATGTAATCTGAATCCACCTAAAAAATATAATATAGTTCAGTTTAGGCTGTTTAGAGCCAACATTAAATATACAATGAAAGATTTATTGCACTTCTCCGATTTCTTTGAAAGTAGGGGTCTTCATTTAGAAAGGCATTATCCATATATATACTCATGGAAAAAAGAAACGCAGCAATTCCCCTCTTCCACACTCTGGCCCTACCGTCTGTGTGGAACAGGCTAAAGAGTGACTCATTCGTGAAGAGGACCTGATGCCATTGCTGATGAGTTCATGGCAGCCTCTGTCTGGCCCAAACCAGTCGTGTGTGACATCTAGGAGGTGTGATAAAAGTGCCTCTGGCCTTGCTCTAAGGCCAGCAGCATGGACTCTCACTGTCCTGTCACTGATGTGAGCATTGTGTCTGCCGGCAGTTTTAACAGCAGTACAGGTGGCAGATCTGAAACCATCTCTCAGATGCCTGAAATGCCTGGCTGATGTGTCAGTCCTGCTCTAGTGTAGTCACTCGAAGGCGACCGGATCTTGGATGGTCATCTGTCCTACCGGTCTGCTGACACCTTCTCTGCAGTTGGGACACAGTGGAGCGGCTTACTCCATAGTGGCTGGCAATGCCGGCATATGACATGCCTGCCTGCAGCATGCCAATGGCCCTCTCTCTTGCTTCTGGTGACATTCAAGGCGTTATGGAATGCACAGAAAACTGATTAAGTGTGGCCTTTTTCTTGCCGTGACCTACAGTAAGCTTTGAATTAAAACCTTTTTAAAGATGTCTTGATCAGGCATTGTTACACCTTGTTGGGTAAAAGTGCACCTATCGAGCTTTCGTGTGACTGGCAAGTTGCAATGCCTCACTGCACAAGCTGTATTGCTGGTCAGAGGGCTTAAAACAAATTGAGACCTTTTTGTGAAAGTACATAAGCTATAACTAGTATTCTCATTCCAGAAAATGTTGCGTTTCCATTTCCATCAGTATTTATACAGCTGCACCTGTTGAGTTCAGTGACTTTTAAGTTGCCATTGCAATGTGTGTTACAAAGTGAATAAAGAAATTCAAATTTAGTTTTGGACATGAATTGTTTCAGTTTAGGTGTGAAGCACTAATATACCCTCCCTCAACACACAAAACAAGTGAAATACTGCTTGACTGCATGGAAATTAATCTCACATTAAACATACTTTCACATTGGTATTGTGTCTTCATGAAAGATACTTTAAATAATAAACTACTTGAAACACTTAGTTTCAAATTAAGTTATGCTTTTTATATGATGTTGTGCAATTAAGATGAGACTTCTTTAATACACGACCCCATTCCCATGAGCCCTCTTGAGGTGGACCTCAGATTGACCATCTGGGTTTGTGGTGTTTCCACTGATGCTATGGAGAGGCTGGATTGACCTTAGACAGGTCTGTGGCGGCACAGTTTCAAGTCTAGTCGTGGTATCTCATGACAAGAGTAGAAGTGAAGCAAAATAATACAAAAGGTGCTTGCTGTGATGTAAAAAGAATGCACAGGTTTTGCAAATTGTATGGAAAAATACATGGTATGAAACATCGTATGATGTATTGAAAAGGCACTACTTTTTACTGCGTTTATAACACAGTGAATATAAACAAAAGGATTTAGAAAATGACACCACTGAGAATACTGTAACAAATATAAAATAATAAATTTTGCAACAGCTCACTGCAAGATGCTTAGTTGGGCAATGATAAATTATCTTTACCCTCTTCAGCAAATGTAGTGCAATAGGCACATTGTTAATAGATCTGGGTTCAACATCGTACTGATGTTTCATTCCAGCAAGCACCATAATCTACTATAAAATCATACATATTTATACAATTTTAAATACTGAGAGAGCCCTGTTTAACTTAGAACTAAAGTTCAGATTTTCTGTTAAATTTTATTTCTGTATACAGTTTAGAATTCCTATTTTTATTTTATTTCTGTACATTTCATGTTTTAGTTATTTGGCCTTCAACTATTTATCACTTTATTTAATTATTTTATTTATTTATAGGCAATTTCCTTCATAATGAGCTGCTGACTGATTCCTTTTTTTCTTTCTCTCTTCAGTTAAAAGTGAGAGTGGAGAAAGATATGTTTGTGGTGGAGGGTCCTCACAATCTGAAGGTGGAATTTCCTGACCTTCTGCATCTGCCATCAATAACCACTATCTTTATTATTGGGAAATTCAACCTCACTGCCTATGATATCCATTAACCTCCTGACAACACAATGGTCTTGTGCCCACCCTTTAATTCCTTCAGCTTCTTAATGTCTCTTCTGCTTCCTTAATTTGGCCAGGTAGTTATTTCTCAGCCAAAATGGTTTTAGACACAAATTTTTCTTTGGGAAAATCCTGGAAAACAATAAATCTCTAAAACACCTCATTGTTTCGAGTGCCTTGTTCTCCTAATATATCTTTGGTGTTAATTCTTAAATTAGGGGAGATCCCATGATGCTGTGTGAGCTGGCTCAGTGAAGAAAGCACCTGATAATTGAAAACTATGGCAGAATTAGATATAGCTGGATTCACAGTAAGTGGAATTCCATGTGATGGGGAAGAACTGTTATAACTTGTTGAGAAATGAAGAACTCTTCTCCTGATCTGAATTGAATCAAAAGCAGAGGTACAATTTATTGATACAAAACCAAAATCATGCATAAATAATAATAATAGCTTACATTTATATAGCACTTTTCTGGACACTTCACTCCAAGCGCTTTACAGGTAATGGGGACTCCCCTCCACCACCACCAATGTGCAGCATCCACCTGGATGATGCGACGGCAGCCATAGTGCGCCAGAACACTCACCACACATCAGATATCAGTGGGGAGGAGAGCAGAGTAATTAAGCCAATTTATAGAGGGGGATTGTTAGGATTGATAAAGGCCGATGGAAAATTTGGCCAGGACGCCGGGGTACACCCCTACTCTTCTCGAGAAACACCCTGGGATGACCACAGAGAGTCAGGACCTCAGTTTTATGTCTCATCCGAAGGACGGCGCCTGTTTACAGTATAGTGTCCCCATCACTACACTGGAGCATTAGGACCCACATGAGCTGCAGGGTTAGTGCCCCCTGCTGGCCCCACTAACACCTCTTCCAGCAGCAACCTTAGTTTTTCCCAGGAGGTCTCCCATCCAGGTACTGACCAGGCTCACACCTGCTTAGCTTCAGTGGGTTGCCAGTTGTGAGTTGCAGGGTGATATGGCTGCTGGACAACATAAAGACAACAAACGTAATAGAATATGCAGTATCTGTGAAATGAACTGCTGTACTACAAACAACTAGTCATTCACTCTTGTATTACAAAGAGTTAATACATTTAAAGAGTTAAAAAACACATTGACTATAACAATGTAAATTCTATCAGTCTCATTTAATTAAAAGACATTTATTCTGAGATACAAGTAAATATGCATTTACTATTATGAACTAAACATCAAACATGCATTTAGAATAATAATTTTACTCTCAAGGATTATAATGTGATTAGGACGTTTACATTCCAAAATCTATTTTGTCCATGCATCCCTGATGAGATGATCTTACGCGATGGTAAGACGGAGATGGGATGGATTAGTCTGTGGCAGCTTGCACTGCTACTGTATGTGCTGGGAGGGTCCTGATGCAGACAGAGGAGAGAGAGAAAGAGCTTTTGCCTGCCACTGACAAAAGTAGCATCTTGCTGCCTTCGGTCTTTAAAAACAGTCTGTGCATAGTTTGTCTTCATGGGGTACGGCTACAAGGTCAACAACGGGGGAACTTGGTTTATCCCGGCTAAGCATTGTTCAGAATATTCTGTTGATCAGTTGAAAATAACAGAGGTTTTGTGAAACAAGATTTCTTCTTTTTTCACAGAATACCTTGGGTAGAATTCTGTACTTTATGGACTTTCTCAGCCTGGCATCTTGGAGAAAAAAAGTCTTGACTTACTGTAGATTGATTTCAGTAATGTGATTGAAAAAGTTTATAGAATTTATAGAAAAATGTATTTCCAAGGCTAAATATCTCTGACAAAAAGGGCATGAATGACTTGAAAATGAACCTCAACAATGAGCAGTGCTCACATGGGAAACAATACTTGACTTAAACAAAGATCTCTGACACAAAGTGGAATGATGTCATGCGAAGTCTAAGGAATGTTCATATATTTTTATTGACCCTGGCATTGGAAGTTCCAATAGCTACTAATACCTGCAAGGTGGCAATGGGAATGACTCTTACAGTATATAGTTGGCCAGGCTTATGCCTTTGTCAATGAACTTAACAATATAGATGGAGATGCAAAGAATGAAAGCATCAGTCTTCATGTCTCTACAAAGACATTGCTTTTTTTCTGAGAGGCCACACACTGTTTTGAGGACACATCCTGTTCCATGAATGACTCAGTCTGTGCTGAACTTACTGGGCCCTGAATACCAGCATCCCCTTATTCATTCCTTTGATGCATTCCAGTTCCAAATCAATGCATATTAGTACAAGCTGCAATATCTCCTGTGTTACAGAAGACAAGTACTCCAAAGTGTCTCACACCTATAGAGCCACCGCCTTAAGTAATTAAGCACCAGTAATACACTCATTGGGTGATATGGATGATTATCTCCATGGAAATCAGGGCAGTAAGAAGACTTTGGAGGAAATAACATAATAATTTGGAGGGGAGTGTCAATGATGGGGATGATGAGATTTCAGGAGGTGATGGAGATTACATAATCTATGCAGGTAAGGGGGTTGACAAGTGTGACAAAAGGCCAAACACTGACACTGTGTTCTTCAGTGGGCATGTACTGTAAGCACATGAACTGGTTTTAAAGTCGAATTGCATTGAGGGTGCAGATGCAGACAATAACACTTTCACCAGTGTGAAGAAAGTGGTTGGAACAATGACTTGATCGTAGGAGATGATGAGGACATTGATCTCTTTGGAAAGTTTGGGACTGACACGCTTTTCCCAGATAATGGATTTAACCACCTCTTTGGGGGGCCAGGGAATTATCTTCATCTCCTTGATCATAGCAGTGGAACAAAACATATTCACATTTCGTAGTTCAGGTGGGTAGCTGCATCAGCATGTGTAGGCTACAAAGGAACAAGTAATAGGTCTATTCCATGCTGAAAAGAGAACAAAGGAAACACAATGTTTTGACTATGGAGCCTTTTTCGGGTGTAAGAAAGATAAGGCTGTCAGAAAAGATAATATACTGAAGCATGGGAAAACAAAAGCCAGGAGAAAGGAGGAGGCAGAAGCAGGGGAGAGTCAGAGTGGCCAATTAAGTGGTGCGAGGTCGATAGAGGTGAGGAGAGAGGAAAACAATGAGAATTAGAGAATTAGATGAAAACAAGTCTGTCGCTGAGAGAAGGGGTAAGGTGTGAATCAAGTTTCAGGATAATTTTAGTTTCTGATATCTTAGTCTTAGTCAATATTCACATTTCTGCTACTGACAGAGCTCTTGATTACATTGTAATTCTAAACTTCACAAAATGAGCTTTTTTCTACAATAAGGTAGTCTTTTAATTTGTTTCTGCACGTCAAAAAAGCCTTTTTTATAACTAAATCAAAGAGGCTTGTTTACTATTGTCTTAGAGAAATGGAGTGTCAATTAATCACTTTCTGCTGATAAGTTTTCTTTTGTGTTTGGAAATGATACTGTTATGCCCTTATCCAACCAGATTCCCACACGAAAACGCACTCGTGCTAATTAGACTCCACTTCTTCTAAACGACACCGTTCCTGTCAATCAACTAACCACGACACTCCATCTATCAACGCACCTTCCTCCTCTAACAATATTTAAATCTTTGAAAACTCTCTGCTCTTCGCCTGTTATTGGTCGTCCTTTGGAGCTCCTACCTCACCGTCCTCACTCCTTCTAAACTCTTCAGGGTATTGTTGTAACAGAAGGAATAAGGTTCTTGATCCCGAGATGAAGTAAAACAGATGAGTTTATTGCATGCAAGGAACAATAAAGCCGAAGTCTTGTTTCCCGCAAGAAACAACAAAACCGAAGTATTGTTCCATGTGCCGGTACAAACTTTTAGGTTATATAGTCCTTGCTTGCTGCTTCAGACATTATTCGATGTTATGGTAAGGGGGGGGGGGGTCATGGTATTTGGCCAGTTAAAAGGCCCTGGCCAAATGGTCAGTTTAAGATTATGCCCCCAGGGGGTTCCTTGCTCGCATCTGGAATCCTTATCAGTTAACCCCCTTTCCTGCCATAAACCCCTGTTGCTTAGAAGTCTAATTTTCAGGCAGAACTGACTTAAGTTATTAAACCTTTTAACATCTTGTCTCTTACTTCAGTATGAACCACGGAACTTGCCCTTGACCACATCTCTCGCCTAGCCCTCTCATGGATCGGAAGCGTTCTCTGCGCCTTCTGGATACGAACTATGGAACTCGACCTTGACCACGTCACTCGCCTAGCCCTCTCTTGCTTTGGAAGCCACCTGGCGAGGTACCACACAGGGTCCATCCTCCTGATTGCTCTAAGGGTCATTCGTGACAGATACATTGACTCTTATTTGAGTACAAAAGCGGAAATCAACACCCTCTTGAAAGATCTAAACTCTTCAGATGTACTTATCTACCTGATGTTTGGTAATAAGTCTACAGTGCATGATAAAGGTACATTACCATACATTTTGGGTAGGGTGGAATCAACATATTTAAAGCTCAGATGGAGGTCTCCAAACAGACAGCTTGCTTTGTGGTGTCCATTACAATCTTTCAATTGAACATTAAGAAGCACAATTTAATTTTTTTTTTTATTTCCAGAACACTGAGCACAGAACAAGACACAACTCACCATAATCACTGAATGTGATCCATGTGACCCAGAATAGTGCCATGACAAACTGTGCTGCTCACTTAATATACACTGATCTCAACATTGAGCAATTAATTCATGATTACTATAATTATTTTAATACATGTAAATATAAACATTATTATGTTTTGTTTCACAGAAAATGTATGCTGAATTTTAGAACTAAATATAATATTAATATTCAGAGCAAGAGACATTCCACTTGTGTGATTATTGCTAGCGTGATCGGTCACTTATGTAACTTGTCACTACTCGGAGCTAATTGTGAGGGTTATATGAGCCAGAAGGAAAGGCTGCAATTAGTGTCTAGATTCTTGCATGAAAGGAAAAGGTGTATGCAGGGCTCATAGTTTTGGATTGAGATGATTTGCAGGTAACTTTGCAAGTGTCTTTTCTCCAATACTGGAGAAAAGAGAGTTTAGGTCTGTACCAGGTGGTTGTTGGGTAGTTTGTTTGCCAGTCTCAAGTTAGTTGTGTACTGCAGAGTATCAGAGTGGGCTAACTGAGGCATTAGTGCCTAATGGAGCTGTGCATTGCTGGTCAGTGTGCAGAGTACTCTCCTTATAGATGACAGTGATGACTCTAGATAGAGCAGGTTAAGTCCTGGTTTTAACATCAACAAATAAAAAGTCGTGGATTATGGGAAAAAATCTAATTGCTTAATGTTGTTTCATGGGCATAATTTATTTTTTTTAAAGAACAGTGTCCCTGGTCAACTGAGATAAGCAGGTAGAGATAGGTACAGTATGGGTGAACTTAGTGCTTTATTAGATTTAGTTAAGAAATAGACCAAAATATTTGTCTCAAAATTTGGGGCAATTTTGTGTTATCCCTGATAACATTCCTCCATCTGTGAATATTAATTGTGTGGCTGATATTACAGCATGTGTGCAGCACTTCGGACAAAAATCTCCATAGTCCCCTGTCCTCTTCCTTTTAGATTTTAATAGCTGTAAAATTAATAAAGACCAACCTTCATATTATGGGTATCTCTGTTATGGACATGTAAAAAATTCTTACAGATCATCAAAAAAGCTCCGTTAACCACAATACTACTCATCTTTTTCCAACATATCGCACAAAATATGTTAAATAAAAGGAAGGGGCTACATTTTAAACTGTAAAGAAATGGTATTACATTGCAGAGGAGTCACTTTGTGATTGTTTTGATTGCACATACTGGTCTGTGTTCTTTGCTAATATCACCATACGTGGCTGTTGAGGTGAGACACATTATGTCAGAGAACAAAGACCTCAGGTGCCTCTAATTGCACCAACTGCTCTGGTATGTTCATTTGGAAGTTGGAGGTTATAATTATTTATTTTTCTAATTAATTAATCCTCTCTGCCCATTTTCTGGCCTTTCACCATTTTTCTAACCCCCTATTTGTAACAGTTTTGAGCTTCTGGTGTTGAAAGAGTTGAAGGAGATGGTCCGGGGTTTAACCCACTCCCGTTCATGTACAGTACCAGCGGAATGCAAGATACTGTTTTGACATTGATGTATCATGTTTATAGCAACCTGGAGAAGCCTAAGGCATTGGTGTTTGTTTATTTTTCTAGTGCTTTTAACACTATTCAACCCCACGTGATGGGTAGGGAACTTGTTTACATAGGAGTAATTCCACAATTTACTTTGTGGATTGTTTCTTTTCTAAAAGAGATGCCTTATTTTGTCAGATTAATGAAATGGAAGTAATCTTCACTGGCGTTCCTCAAGGCTCAATTATTTCTCCTGCCCTTTTCACATTGTATGTGAAAACGTTGGAGAGAGTGGTACTTTATCTCTCAAACTAGCAGACACTAGACAGCATACTCTTAAAGATCTATATCATTTTAGAACATACAGTATATGAAGGTCAATGATATTGTCCTTGATCCTACTCACCTCCTCTGTAGTCAGTATGCCATTTTATCATCTTGATGTTGGATACAGTTCATGCCTATAAACACTAAGCAGGGCCTTTCCAGCTTCATGCCTGTGTCTATTAGGCTGCATACATCCCATTTCCACCATGCTCATTGATTTATGGACAAATCCCCTCACTTCCTTCCCTTTTTTCGATAGCTTCCTTACAATTAATTCAACTGTTTCATAATAGAATTGGGTAATGTCTAAAATATAGTTCAGGTGGGTAGCTGCGTCAGCATGCGCAGGCTGCAAAGGAACAAGTACAGTAATAGGTTTATTCCATGCTGAAAAGAGAATAAAGAAAACAACGTTTCAGCCGTGGATCCTTCTTCAGGTGTGAGCTTCAGGCTCTACAACTGAAACGTTGTGTTTTCTTTCTTCTCTTTTTAGCATGGAATAAACCTATTACTTGTTCCATGTCAAAAATATAGTATAATACAGTATAATACACTGGACTGATGATTTTATGTGATCTCTTTTTATGTAACACGTATCAGGAATGTGTTTTTTCAATATCTATGAAGGATGTGTTTTGTATCCAGCAACAAATGAAGTTCCTTGTGGAAAAATAAAATTCTTCTTCTAATCTATATATATAAATATCTAGTTGGAGCACATGGTGTGGAGCATCATGGGGTTGTCCAGTAAATTAAGTTGTTTTAATATTGTAACGCATATGGCCGACATTGCAGGATGTGTGAGCCGGCTTACCAGTGCGGTGACGTCACCGCCCTTCCCTGTGAATAGCAGGGACTGCAGCAGTATGGCTGACCGGAGATTTCCCTTTAGCTCAACTGGCTGGGTCCCTGTTGAGTGATGCCGGAGGCCTGGCTTCGAGTCCCTAGCGGTGGGGGGGCCGACCTGAGACAGCAGTGGTGAGGGCGCATACCCACGTGAACCCTAGAGCGCTACAATATGAAGTTTGTATTAGAAGTGGTTAGTTTTTTTTGTTTTTTGATGCATGAATTGTGGTTTTAAAGTGATGTAGTTTGTGCAAAGGGTTTGCAGTGTGATTTAAAATCTAAATTTAAAAATAGTAATCTCTGTAGAGAAAAGGGGTGTGCATGTGAAAATACCATGTTTTTTTCTGTAAAGTATGCTGTAAAGTTGGTTAGACAGGCTTACTGTACATATACATTGAATGAGCCAAGAATAAACATATTGTTCTCATCATTCATATTAATCTAATGATCACATATACAAATGCCTTGACTGTAAAGCAAAAATACTACAGTAAATAAAAGTCATGTAGAGCTGTGTTTCATGTTAAATTCTGTACATGCTGAACCAGTGAAATAGATATAAGAGATAGTATGTGACATTTCAGAAACATTGGAATGCAGGAATAAGTATTGTTAAAAATATGTACTGTATACTGTGTATAATCTTTGTGTAGGTTTTGAGAGGTTTGCATCTTATAGCGTAGCCCTTGTAATTCTCCTGCCAAACTCTTTTTTACATACAATAATTTGAGACAGTCATCTGCTATCTCTTTGGATGTTATGTTAGGGATTTCTTCACATCCTGAATGATTTTTCTGTTATAAGCTGTTGTCCTCTTCCTTGACCAGCTCCCCCTTAGTTTCCTAAAGTAGTTATCACTGGTCGTAGTGATTGCTTACTCCTCCAGTACTTCCTTTTCAAGACATTTCATATTTGTTGTTTTACAATGCTCATTCTCTCTGCAATGGATTTAATTGGAGTTTTCTTTGCTCTCATTTTCACAGTTGCTTAGTTTTCTGTCATACACAACTTTCTAGACTTCATATTGCTTTATAGCTTCTAACTTGAAAGGCAGACCCAAAACTCCAAAGGCTGGAACCAAGGCTGTACATTCACAGCTCTTTTATGTTTTCACATGAAACATGCACAGCTGAGCAAATAAAAACAATTGTTTTAACGTGGCTAAACCTGTATATTTTACAAAGCGACAAACAGGTGGAGAAAGCTGCGTGTAGCTGACAAACTGACTAATCCAAATGCTTCATACCAATGAAAGCTCTAAGAGTGAGCGTCACGCCCCACACTCTCCCTCGCAAACGCTGTTCCATTCGTGTCACCCCCCACACTCTCCCTCGCAAACGCCGTTGCATTCCCAAACCCGCTGTTTCACAATCCCATTCCTAATTGAACACGTCACATTCCCACATGAACCAGATCCCACAAATTCTCACTCCCTGACCAATTATCCAACCACATCCCTTTACCTTCAGTATTTAAAGTTCCCTCACACACCAACCCTTGTTCACTATTAAGAAGCCTCCTGTAGTATTCTCTTGTGTGTGTTTCTAAGCCTTTTTTTGACTGATCTCCTTGTACCAAATCTTTACTCCTGCCTTTTGACCACGCCTTTTAGATTTTGTTTTTGGATTGTCTTTTGGATTTCCCTTGTTACCGAACTCATTGCCTCCCATATTGACCAAGCCCCTGGATTACGTCTTTTGGATTGTCCCTATACTACTCCGCATTCTGCGGGATTCACGGTTCCGCATAAGAATCCTCCTATTCTACCCATTGGTTTCCTGACAGTGAGGAGAGCTGACAGAGATAGACAAAGCAGTTGGGAGTCCAAAGGGCAGTGTAGATAGCTGAACAGGACAGGCAATAGTAGATGGGCTGATCTGAGACTGTAGGCGAGGACAGCTATCAGGGCTGATTGGGAGGAGAGTGAATGCACTATTACACAGGTCTGTAAGGCCTGACATTTGGGTCTTTGCCATTAGTCTAATGCTTGGCAGGACATACAGGGTGCTCACAAGACAGACTAAGAAATACTCAGGTTGAATTCTGGATGGATGTCCTTCTGGAAGCGGCCTTGATGTGCTGTGAGCACTACCCTGGTAAAAAGATACCTCAATGATAGAGCAACGGATCAGTGGCAGATGAGGGTTTAAATATCCAGGACTAATGGAATAATCACATGAGCAAGTCCTCACAGCCCCAGGCAGTGTTCGAGCTCTGGCTTGCCTGGGTGTAACTAGGCTATGCTCCTGTTGATAGCAAAGGACACCTGAGAATTAGTTTGGTAACACGTGGCACATCCTCACAAGAACAGAAAGGATGTACCATCCTAAAATACAGTACAGCGCTTATAAAGAAGGTCATCACAAGGTGTCTCTTCAGTGAACAAGTCTGAGATGTGTTTAGATCTTCTGGGATCAATTAGTGTTTGTTTGTTGCCTCTCAAAGGGTTGCCATGAGAGTAGAGCAGCACTAGAATCTTACTAATGATCAGCTGCGTACAGACAAACTTCACTAACGTTTTTGGGGATAAAATCTCAGACTATTTCTTCAGTGTCACAGAATATATTTTAATGTGTATATATATATGTGATTAATTCTCTTAAAACTAAGAAAACCTACTGTACACCTCAGCTTCCCCAGTGGCACTTCAAGATATAAGAATAACAGGTGCTGTAAACTGTCGCAATCCTACTGAGAGAGGCAGCATTAACCAGCAAGAAGCAAACCTCTATGACTGAACTGTGGTGGCTTTGTGGAGTATGCCCTCTGGTAAGTTATTTTCATGATAAACTGAAATTCAGAATCATTCTTATGAAATATAAATTAAGTTATTATTTGTCTTTTTCTTAAAAATGCAGTCTTTTTACTATTATAATTTACTATAAAAACAAAAATAATGAGAATTATAAAACAATAAGTCATCTCTTGACTTGTTTTGTGTGGAAGGTGTGATGCTCTGTCATAAAAACTTTTCTCCTGAAGAATATACAGTACAGCCCTCTATAAGCACCGGGACAGTAAAAATGGGACGATTGAACCTAAAAAGTAATATTCTAAAATGGCACAACCATCTAAAATGGTATAAGCACAGAAATACCCAGAAATAAAAGGTGACATTCTGTACTTTTCCCTCATATTAATCTTTTCATCTCGAATTCAATTCACTTGCATACACAGACAAAATAACACTTTTAACTTCCCAGTACTTACAGGGGGCACTGTGTATTCCATATAAAGTCACATTAGTGAAATTTGTATACATTTTAATAGATTGTTTTAGAGTTCAATTCCTTCTAAGATTTTTCTAAGCTATAGTTTTAAACGGCATCTGAACATGAGATGATGTTTAAAATGGAATGAAAAGGTGATATTTATCTCTCTTTATTCTTATGCATGCAGTGTTTTTAATACAAACACAAAAACAACATAAAGATGCTTTTCATTTTGAAAGTTACTTTGAAGAAGATATGTACTACATTTACTGTATAATAATAACTTATTAAGTTATTATTATTTTAGTTATTAAGAGTTTTGGAGATGACATGGTGAAGTGGTTCTGGGTTAAATTCTGCTCTGGGGTGACTTCTGTGTGGATCGAGCATGTTCTCTCTGCAACCATGTGGGCCTCTCCTGATGTACGGGTCTCTTCCTACTGTACATTCCAAAGACAGGATTTTTAGGCCAACAGGCATCTCTAACCTGTTCTTTATAAGCTGTGACATGCAGTGCACTTTGAGTGTAACCCTTCTGCTACAGGCTCAAACCTCACCCAACAACCAGCCACCTCACCATTCACATGCACAAAGTGGGCACAAACGCCCACACACACTATAGTCAAGCCATTTTCTCACTTCACAGAATGGACATCACAACAATGTAGGACAAAACAATGCCACAGGACAACAGCCAAAACAATTACAACAATTGTGGTTCAGGTGTTTTACTGGCTTATTTTTTGAGCAAACTAAACCAAAGGTAAGCAGACAGTCAATCATAAGTCCAACAGATACTTGTAAAACTTGTAAAAACAATGCCAATTAAATAGCCTACATTACTGACAAAAGATCACCCTTATAAGCATTATATTTCATAAAATTAGGTATCATTTGATTATAAACCATTACCTAAGCCATAAGCTACCTTTGGTAGTTTATCTCGCTGAAATGCCAAAGGATTTTCCTGCCTGGCTATTACTAAAAGCTGTCGATGGTTGACCCTGCTGAACAAGACTTAAGTTATCATTGAATGATAGCCTTGAGAAAGGTTTTGCAATCGAAATCACCACAATATTGTCTGTATCTGTACCAAAAATTGCCTTGTGAAGCAACCTGCTTACATCAAATTCAAAATCTGATTGGACAATTTTACTGTTACCTGCTTAATATGGTTACATTGCAAGATCCTCCTGGAAAACTAAAGTAGGTCCACAGAGCCACAGATAGCTAGCTTCTCTGTGTCAGCGCCATGTGTCAGCATGTAATCATTACGTTATTGAATAGATAGAAATTGATAGATATTGAACAGAATAGAAAATATGTTTTTTCTTCCTACTTTTTTCCACCCCTTCTCAAAAGGGTTAGGAGGTGCTGACGGCACACCATTGTTTATAAGTGTGTGTGATTGAATTCACAATGCAGTGTGTGACCTGTGATGGACTGTGTCTCATTCAGGAAATGGAACCCTTGTTCCCATTTTCTGGCGTGTTAGACTCCAGTTGACCACAGCCCTGTTGACCTCATTGTGTTGTGAATAGTGTTTAATGAACAGAAGATTGAGAACTGAACATTAAAGGTTATGCAGTTTAATACTCCAATGTCTCATTGCACTTATTAGAATGAAGATGAGAAATGGGCAAAATGAGTTAATTGAGTTGAATTTCCCAGCGCCTGCTGATTATAACTTTTAAGAAGGGTGTCACGGTGGGAATGTGAGTGAATGTACCTGGAACTTATTGAACAGTTTTACTCTGCATCTTAAGAAACCTGATGTAACTGCGAAAATACAAAAGTATTAGTGTGAGTTAAGGAACTGAGTAAAAAGCAAACAAACGGGGAATGATGTGTGAGATCGAGGATTATGGATGTAGTCTCAAAGACAAGGACTGAACATTTAAAAAATAGAAGAGTGACATACTCTCAGTGTTGGTCTCCAGAGTGTGCTGGCGTCGTCACAGTCACAGATACAATAGTCATTTACCAGTACTCCAAATGCTGTTTCAGTAATGTTGAAACCCAAGATCCTGAGTTACCACAATCTATGTGAAGTGTGTATAGTCACTATGTAAAGGAAGAAAAAGGTTTCAAATACTGTTATCTTTCTCTACAATTTACCCTCAACTTATGGTGTGTGTTAATTTTAAGAAATAATCACACATGTGACCTGTACCTTTAAAATAATTTCCTTTCAAAATGAATTTCCTCCAGTGATCTATTTTGTTTCTAATCACATCAAAAACTATCAAAGGTCATGTATATATCACCAAGGGACTGATTTAACATGCACTCCATATATTATTTCATTATTTTAAATACAAGCATTAGAGGAATAAAAAAATTATCTTTTCAATTGTAGGTGGCATTTTATAATTGTAGCAGTAGGCATTTCCATACAAGTCCTTTCTTTCCCTAGACAATAGAATGTTAGTGTTACTTAAGCTAAGGAATTCAGAATTACATGTTTATATGGAGTAATTTTACTTCACTTCTGTAACAGATATCTAAACAATCAATTATACAGTATGTCAGAACATGCCGTAAGTGGGTATGTGTGATCAGTCATGCTCTGGATAAGAATCCTTATTCCAAGGTGATTAGACTGTTATTTGTTCACTTCTTATTTGGGTGTGATTCGTGGATAGAGGATTCAGTAGTCCATTTTCTTTTTCTTAGTAGTAGCAATATTACAGTCCTTTCTTTCAAACTACATGTAAAAAATATAACTTAAAATTAAGCAAAGTGCAGTTGTTTTTTTAGTGCTCCTTGCATAGCACTAAAATATTATCATGAATCACTTTCATTAGGAACAATATTAGGTTACAATAATCTAATAAATTAATAGACATTAATATTCTGCATTTATTGGTCAGTGTTAATATAGGTACCTCTCCTTCTTGTATTAAACCAAGACCTTTGTTCATATGCATTCCCATGTAATTATGTTTTTTTCACAAATTGAAGGTGTATTAAACGAAAAGTTACAGCATTGTTAAGTGATGTATGGAAGTATTTGATTGACTTGGAATAGGTAAACTGAATATCTGTTGTAGTAGTGTGTTGTAGTTATATAGTTGTTAGCATGTTTGTTTCTACACACGAGTATACTGTATACTGGCATACCCCTGAGGGTTTGCTGGAAAGCTAAATATTTCCATGACATTTTTTATGTTAATATCCTGCCTCTTTTTAAAGCATCCAAGTGTCTCTGCTTAGATGCCATCTGCTGGTAAAGTATTGAAATGTCTTCATTCTGAATCCAGTTGTACAGTACATCCATATCTCTTGGCTGTTTTCTGTCACAAGCATAATGTCATATTTGACAGGGCTCAGTTGTCTAATATCAAAGCACTAAATATTTTTCCTTCTTTCCAGATGCTTTATGAAGACCAAGTCGGAGATTTATCACAACCTGCAAAAGACCATTCTTGAGATCTTCAGGGAGGAATTGTTCACAGAGTAATCCACAGTAATCTCACTGGACAGAATATTAAAGTTCATCCACAAGCCCAGTATACAGCAATTCAGAACAACAGAAGATATTGTGAAAGAAAAAAATGAGTCAGTCAATGAAGATAAGGTACCTTAAGCTTTGGGTGTGATGCACATTTATTGTTGTTGTATAATATCACTGTTATTTCCCAATTAAAATTATGCCTTTGCAGCTTTAATCAGTTTAATTGGTTAATTTGTTGTAGTAATGGTACTAAACATCGCTGTTTTCTAAATATTCCGTTATATTCTCAAATAAATGATAACATTATTTTACATATGTTTTCATCTTATTTTTGCTTATTTTAAACATTTCTGCAGATTAACAATGGTTTTTATGTTTGAACTGAACCAATGAGCAGGAGTGATAATGCTCTTATGGTTTAATAATTTGAATTACAGTAAATTTGTCTTTGGCACTAAATGAGTATCCTATATGGTCAGGATTAACCCTTTGCATTTGCAGAGCCAGAGAAATATAATAATTTACAGTACGTCAATATTCAGAGGTCTTACTTTCCTTGCCTTGGTTACACCTACTGGCAAACTCTTCTAATGATATATTACTTGTTTGTGAAAAAGTTATCAGTTCCACATTTGTCCTTCTTAGGCCAACCATTTAGACCAAATCCTACCATGAACCTCGATTCTGTTGTGTGCTAAAATTTTAAATCCCATCTGTCAGCACAATGAGCATTTAATGACAGTTGTAACTCTTATTTTCCTTGCTTTCTAGGCATTGTAGCAGAATCTGGGCGAAGATTTATCGCAACCTGCATGCAATCCTTCTGGTAAGCATCTTTGTTGTAACACTTGCCATCCTACAGAGAGCATTTTTTAGAAGCCAGCCCCTTTTCCCTGAGAAGAATTCACAAGACAGCCACAAATCCAGTAAGCAAGTTTTTATCCCTAGACAGAAATCCTTCTGGATTGAAAACATTAATAAGTCTGTCACTGAAGATAAGGTGGTCAAAGCTTGGGATGTGATAGATGTCCATTGCTCTGCTAACTCCAGTCTGACCAGGATGCCATGGTTTGCTGAACTAGGGGCAAACATCCAGAAGTTCCTCCTGTACCGACACTGCAGATTCTTCCCAATGCTTTTTAACCACCCCGAGAAGTGTGAAGGGGATGTCTATCTCCTTTTAGTGGTCAAGTCCATGATCCTACAGCACGGACGCAGAGAGGCCATCCGCAAAACTTGGGGCCAGGAGAGGGAAGTAAGGGGCAAGAAGGTCAGGCTGGTTTTCCTGCTGGGGGTAACCATCCAAGGGGAAGAACATCCCCATCACCAGAAGCTCCTGGAGTATGAGGACAGGCTTTATGGAGACATCTTGCAGTGGGACTTTGAAGAGTGCTTCTACAACCTCACCCTTAAGGAGGTCAACTTCCTCAAGTGGTTTTCCATCTACTGCCCCAGTGTGCCATTCATCTTCAAGGGAGATGATGACATCTTTGTCCACACTGGAAACGTAATTGAATTTCTGGAAAGTAGTGGTGGCATGCTTGACCTTTTCGTAGGAGCACTCCTCTCCACCTCTCTACCGATCAGAGAGAAAAATAGCAAATACTTTATCCCACCTGAGATCTTTAATGGGACCTTTTACCCCCCATATGTCAGTGGAGGGGGATTCCTCATGGCTGGCCCCCTGGCTATGAAGATGCATATTGCTTCTGAAAACATGGACCTCTTTCCCATTGATGATGTTTTTCTGGGGATGTGCTTGAAAGTGCTCCATGTGAGTCCCAAACCACACAGCGGCATCAAAACGTGGGGAGTCCAGGAGCCTGGCAAAGAGAAGATGATTAGCAGAGACCCCTGTTTTTTTCAGAATCTACTGGTTGTCCATAAGTTGACTCCAGGAGAGTTGATTCTAATGTGGAAATTAGTGACCAGTGATCTCATCTGCACACGAGTCAGAAAATTAGGTAGTGGTCTGAGGGCATCAACTCGCATTAACTAAGTGTACTTTGATAAAAGAAAACACAAAGACTGCAATATAGTTAAAATATAATCTGCACACATGTCAGAAAGATTAGATAAGATATAGATAATGATATAGATATAGATCTATAGGCAGGATGAACTCTGCACCCCCAAAATATTGTGCCATATAACAATTTCAAACTGTCCTCACATCTTTTGTAAACAGGACCAATCATAAGACCCAAGTAACAAAACACAATATTGCATCTAAGCACTTCTACATTTGTCCCATGCAGGTAGCTCTGACTGAATAACTGCAGTGCTCTTCCCTAGCTCTAGGATATATCAGTTAACTCTTATTGAATGATGTTAGGACATTATATAGTTGCACTAGAGAGCTGTGCCAAATCAATAGTCAAAGAGGATTTAAATATAATCAAATTATTTATATCTATTTTTGTAAACACTGAACCAGTTCAGAAAATCCCCTTTCTCTTCTCACAGGCATACCAAGCCAGGCAGCTTCTCAGATACACAAGCATTTCCAGTCTTGCATTTCAGAGTTTGATACATTTTTCTCAGGTAAAGTCCTACTTCTGTAATAAAGGAGGACATTTTAAGTCTTAGCATAACCCACTTTCTACATCCAGTGTCCATAAACATCTACACCTCATCTCAAACTTTTCACCTTGTGTTGCCTTACACCATGGAATTAAATACATTAATTTTTTTGTTTTCATTAATCTACAAATCATTCCCCACAACTTCCAAATAAATATTCTAATTTTTTAGGAAGATTTGCATAAATCAACCCCAATCACCCTCAAAATCACAGACCAAGCTAGTTGGCCTCCACCTGTGTTAACTTGTAGTGATTCACATTATTTCAGAAACAGCAGTGTGTTTCAAAGCAATTATAGAACGATGAACTTTCCAAAGAATTTCAGAACAAAGGCACAGGATATAAACAATATTTAAAGGTCCAACTCTTGGAGCACAGTCAAGATGATATGGTACTGGTAGGTATATGGCACCACTAAGATTCTATCTGGTCTGTATGTTAGTAAGAAAAAGCCATTTCTGGAAAAAAAAAAAACAGCCAAAAGGCATTTAATTGGTACCACAAATACAGTATGTGGCAAATGTTTGAGGTTCAACAAAACTAAAATATATTTTCTTGTCCTGAATGAGTTTATATTTAGAGCCAAGAAACCCAAGAAAAGACATCACCAAAAGAACACAATTCCTACTGTGAGCACGGTGGTGTCATTATCATGTTATGGGGATGTTTCACATTGTCAGGAACTGGAACTCTTGCCAGGAGAGAAAGGAAAGATGAAGGGAGCCTTTCAGCAGACAATGATCCAAAACTACACCGGAGTGAAGCTCTGATCTAAATCCAATTTAAAACTTGTAACTTGAAGACTGCTGTACTTGAATGCTTCCAAGGAATTTGACAGTTAGAAAAAATATCAAGTCAGCTCTAATGGCTGTCAAATTTACACATTCACAAATTTTTTTGAATGTGTACCATAAGTGCACTCCAATCCAATTGCTGTTATGATTGTTCAATGATGCCATTGTCCTCCATCCTGTGGATGTTCCGAAGTAGTAGTGAGGACCCTATGCAGAAACCAGGACGATATCCAGAGGCGTAGTCGAGTGAACCTAGAGAAAAATAAAGACCACCAAGCTTGACTGGGACAAAGACGTTTAACCGGCTGAAGGTAAGAAAGGTTCTTATGGTCAGTGAGAATGAGAAAAGAGTGTTGTGCCCCCTCCAACCAGTGTCTCCATTGTTCAAGTGCCAGTTTGATGGCTAGGAGTTTGCAATCTCCAACATCGTAGTTCATTTCAGTCACAGTCAACTTCTTAGAAAAAAAAGCTCAAGGATGTAAGATGCCTTTGTCCCCATGTGGCCTGATGTGTCAACCTCAACAGCAAAAGGAAGGGTGGGATCTGGGTTGTTAGAAGAGAAGCAGAGGTAAAAAAGCCTTTTAAGCATCAGAAAGCGCCATCGGCTTGAGGGGTCCATTTACCCTGTTGCGGGCCCTGCATTGTACGTTGTACTTGTCTTAGGTTCTTCAGGGTTGGCCAATCCGTAATAACACAGATCTTACTTTGGTCCATCGTGACCCCTTGCGTGGACAAGATATAGCCCAGGAATTGGATCTCAGACACATGAAAAATGCATTTTTCCTTCTTAAAATAGAGTTTGTGACGAATCAGACGAGACAGGACCTCTCTTACATGAGAGATATGTTCCTGAAGGTTAGTGAAAAAAATCAAGATATGTCAAAAGATATACAAGGAGGCATTTCTGAATGAGATCTCGAAAAATATTATTCATAAATGACTGAAAGACTGTAGGTGCATTCACAAGACATTCATAATGCCCATGAGTTGTTAGAAAAGCAGTCTTCCACTCGTTCCCCTCCTGTATTCTAATTAGATTGTATGCCATCCCAGAGATCAAGCTTGGTAAAAATTGTAGCACCCCAAACAGATTTTAAGGCTGAAGGAATGAGTGGGAGGAGATAGCAGTTCTTGACTGTGATGGCATTTAGGCCTCGATAATCAATGCAGGGATGGAGGCCACCTCGATAATCAATGCAGGGAAGGTGGTGTGGTGTTTCCAGGATGTAAAGTTGTATAAGTTCCCGATGAAGGGCTCCGACTTGTAAAGATAATGGTGAGGTCTGCCAGCTAATGACACCCGGAGAAATAGGGGATCCATCGAGGGTCTGAACATGAAGAGGAGGTTGAACGGGCATTAAGGGAATCTTCCAAGGAGAGGTCTAGGAAATTTCCACCGGCCCCTGAATCAATAAAAGCGAGAAGGTTAAGTTTAGACGAGCCCCAGGAGAGGGAAGCAGGAACAGACAAGCCATTAGTAGAGATAGCTAAATGTTTACTGTGTCTCGCCTGCAGACTGGGTTTAAACCGGGGGGGGGGCGTGGAGGGCGGGAGGGACAGTCCAAATGGTAATGTCCTAGATGACCACAATAAAGACAACAATCCTCCTGAATGCTCTTCTCCCTCTTCTGCGAAGTGAGGCATCAGGGGGGGGCGGGGGTTGGACTGAGAGGGGTGGGAGTGGGAAGTGAAGTAGTTGCAGAAAGGTTCTGTTCATCTCCGTAGTCCTCTTCCACGAAACCTGTCATCCAATTTGATCACCAAGGAAATCACTTCCTTAAAAGACTTTCCATTAAGAGGCAAGAGAAACAGATTGTCTTTAATTTCTTCCGAGAGCCCTTGCTTAAAAAGGGAGATCAAAGCCTCATCCGCAATATCCCGGAATTCTGGTCTAGAAGGTGCATCCTGATATGGGGAGGGGTGGTGAAATACCTTTCTTAAGATCTCTTGAAAAAGATTAAAATCTGAAATTTCAGGACCTTGTCGTTCTAAGAGCACAGTTGCCCATTCAAGAGCTCTTCCAGAAAAAAGGGAGATAATAAAAGCTACCTTAGCTGAGGAGGAAGAAAATTCTTCCTGATGTAGATGAAATACCAGGAAGCACTTAGCTAAAAAGCCCCTAAACGTGCTAGGATTTCTGTCAAACCTCTCCGGGGTGGTAAATGGTGTTACTCGGGAAGAATGGGAAACCTGGGGGGAGGCGCAAACATGCCCTGCTGCCACTGCTGCTGCCTCTGCTGGGGCTGGTGCCTCTGCTGGGGCTGGTGCCTCTGCTGCTGCTTCCGCTTCTGCAGGCTGTGTTGACATATTAGCCCGCTTCTGCCGGCTGTGTTGACATCTCCAGCAGCCATATCACCCTGCAACTCATAACTGGCAACCCACTGAAGCTAAGCAGGTGTGAGCCTGGTCAGTACCTGGATGGGAGAGCTCCTGGGAAAAACTAAGGTTGCTGCTGGAAGAGGTGTTAGTGGGGCCAGCAGGGGGCGCTCACCCTGCAGTCCATTTTTTTTTACTCCCTGGCGGAAACGGTATTCCATATGGTTCTGTGTTTAAGGAACTTAAAAAACACATTAATTTACACTTATACTTTTCCTGACCTTTTCTAATCGATTTCTGTTCTAAGGAACAGACAGTGAACCTGAGTCTCAGTAATGTATGTTTTATGTATGTAAACGTCTAATAATAGTGTAGTATGTATTGTAAATATCTGCAAATGTTGTGTTGATTGTACTGCATATGCTTTGGAAACACTGTGATTCATTGGTCATGGCAATAAAGCTCTTGAATTGAACTGAGAGAGCGAGAGAATAAAAGAATGAAAAAGACCAGACAAAACACATTGCATTCACAACCGGTACAAAAAACTTTTATATACATCTGGCAAAGTAATCTTGTCTCAGGGTGTCAGTTTACTATGCATGTTCATCCATATTAATGTTAGTTTTATTTTCAATATTAATTTAATATTGAACATACTGTGATATACAAAATTAGTAAAAATACCAATATAGTATACATACTATAGTCTTCATGTCTTAGAAGTAAAACCCATCCATTGACCAGTAATTGAACCCAGGAACTTCCAGGGCAGGGTGAAGAACTGTTACCTTGTTTGAATTAGCTAAATTAAAAACAACTAAGTTTCATTAAAAACCTTGTTTCTACAAGCATTTCATTATTATTTACAAAAATAATGACAGCAAGTGTTCATGGAAAAAGTTAAAATGTTATAGACAAACTTTATAAACAAACACAATCAAACTTTTCCAAAATACCCATAGCACGACTATGTTAAAGACTTTAATGCAGAAGATGTTTATGAAGAAAGTGGAATACTGTTACAGCAGCCCAGTCCCTCAATTTCTCTTTGGAATCAATAAAAGTCTAGATAGATATCTTTCTCTTTACACCTCTTTCTACATTACCCTCCTAAGCTCTGTATTCTCTTGAGAAAAGGCAAGTTTCTTTTTTCTGGAGTATGTGTATGTGTTTGAGATTTTTGGTTACTCAGGGCTTAATGGCAATGAATTTAAAGCATTTGTTAGGAATATGTGATGCTTGTATAATTGTGCATGGAAATATATTACTTACTACTTCCAGGTTTTAACAAGACTGCACAGGTCTTTCAGTCCAGTTCTTTCTAGTAGGGGTTCTTCATTCCCCGCTACCATCTTGCCAGCTCTGTTTATACTGCATACCACTTACGTTTCTTAAGTTGCCTGAAAAAGCAGATCCTCTGCTGTGCCTTCTTAACTATATGATCTTTGTTGGTGCTCCATTAAAGGTGTTCATTTATACTGTATGTGTTCCCAAGAATTCAAAGAAATTTGTGGTCATTGTAGGATGGGGCGGTCATTAATGATGGGGAGTTTTATGCACTGGACACATTTAAAATCAATAACGATTTCCCTAGTTTTTAACGCATTGAGTTGAAGCTTATTATCAGAACACCAGGTTGTTCCCCAGTCAGTCACCTATCAGTATGGAGTCTTATCATTATCAGAGATGAGACCAACAATACTAGTATCATCTGCATATTTTAAAAATCTTCTCCAAGTCAAGTTATATAAAGTTGTTTGTAAAAAGGGGGAAAAAGCCACAGAGACAGGACACAGCCCTGGGGAGAGCCTGTTCTAAGATTCAGAGGGCAAGATGTCTTGTTATTCACTTTGGCAGTTTGTTTGCAATACATTAAAAATTCAAGAATCTAATGACACATAGTACAGTTGAAGTTCAAATCCAGCAGTTTATTAAATCATTTTTGTGGTGTTGAAGACCAAACTAAAATCCAAAAAAGAATACAAGCTTAGGAATTTATTTTTTCCAAATGCTGGAGTGTACAGTGGAGAATGAGGTTAGTAGCATCCTCAACTGTTAGAGCATCTCGTCTTTAGTGATCAAGACAGGATATCTTTGAAGATTCAGGAAAAAGGATTATAGTATAACTATAGTATCTGTGTACGATATTAGCATGTTCTTATTTGACCTACAAAAAAATTCTGTTTCTTCTCACATTGATGCCAATCACATTTTCTCCTACTTAAGTAGTTTTCCTTTCATATGTTCAATATGAAAAAGATGTCTAGGTAAAGGCGGTTTGTGGCTCCCATCTTGATTGTTTCAGAAGGTTTGGAACAATGATTCTTTGGTGGTATTTATCTAGTCGTCCCTCTGTCAGGAGGCAAGTAAACCCAGATCATCAAGGGATGTTCCTAATGATTTACTAAGGGTAATTCATTTCATAATGTAATAGTTTCGGATTCGGCGAGGACGGAGTCAGTGACTCAGACACTCGTTGAGTGAAGAAAACAGCGCTTTTATTGAACTTCGGTACAGCCAGCATAGCAATCCCACGACCGAGCGCCAGCAGAAAAAAAGACTGAAAGTGAGAAAAAACAAGCAAGCGCCAGAGAGAAACGAGAGCAACACACTGGGGTATATTCGGGTAGACACAGGGATAGGGTGGCAATTGGATACAAGTATAACAGGGGTGCGAAACCAGGGAACTATTTACAAGAATGCGGGCGATCTCATCACACTGTACGCCCGTTTTGCAGTGGCTCAGCTGCACTGTTCAGGGGCTTCCTCGTCCCCGCCCTGACCACTACTCCAGTCCTGCCCCTCGTCGCGTACACCAGCCGGGCGGTCTTCGGCCGCAGGGCCAGGCGAATGCGCCACAATAGTAAATCATTGACACCAGCACTCCTAGGAAAGTACTGAAACTAGTATTCATCAGAATATTCCTCACCATAAATACAGAAACCAAGAATGAGAAGGGAGACAGAGGAGGAAGGGATTTCGTCTCCATTGCGAAAGAGCAATGCTAACCACTGCTCGACCGTGCTGCCCCGTTTAAAGTCCAATTTGTTAGTTTAGCTAAGCTGAATGTTCAAAACCCCGTGAACTATCAAGATCAAACCCTTAACCACGTTTTAAGAGCTCAATGAAAAAAAAAATTAAAACATGCCTAAATAGAAAGTTAAATAATGCTTGCGATTAATTAGTAGTTTTTTGCTGAAGCAAAAACCGGTATAGATAGTAGTTCCCTGGGACTCTCTGTCTCATTGTCTCTCTCTCGCCCTCTGACGGTACAGTTTTTCGAACAGTTCTATGCGACGTAAATTTAGAAACACACTGTGTGTTATATAGTATAGTATATACATTACTGTTCCTGTTTATATTTATTAGATACATTTCATATCAGTATTTATTTCACTTTCATTAAAACGAAAGATCACAAAAGCTTTAAAAAGACGGGGCACGTTTGTCAAAGCGGAACATATGATTGTGTGCTATTGCTTTTCTTCTCCTAAGCGGAGTTCTATTGATGTATGACGGAGGAGAAGGCAAGATGGCGGTCGCCGTGGTACAGATGGCCTGTCTGTATCGGGGGATGCTGGCTGTCAGAAACACGGGAATCAGACCGCTTATCCCAGGCTTTTCCCCGTTGCAGCTGCGAGCCTTTTCGGTCCGTAAGGAGCCAGACCTGGAGGAAAACCCTTTCTATAGCAAATACCAGGACAAAATTCAACAGCTGCGCAAGTAAGATCTCGGTCTATATCAAAACCAGACAATCAATCGGGTTTTTACTCATTCAGTTAATTTGATGATAAATATTTTTAAAACTCGCTTTTTAAGTGACGCTAGTTCTTCTGACAATAAGGTGATCACCGATGTGCTTCAGTATGTACTGACTGTTGGGCACCATTCAGTCAATTCGAAGGGCATACTCAATTCAATCCATTAAGTACAACTACGGACAACAAATACCTATAACTGAAAAAGGTAACCAACAACATTAGTATAGAAGAAATAAATGAAGTTTCATTTCAGATTAGTCAATTTTTCTTCTCCAGAGAGAGAATGCACTTTTAACCATTGTTCAATGGTATAGTCTATACGGGATGCAAGGTACTAGCTTTTAGAAAATATATTGTTTATATATACATTGTTGACAGAGGACAGTTTACCTGCCAAAGTTGGTCTGCAAAAACTATCCGGTTAACACTGCTGTTGTTTCTCATCTTTTTACCGAGGAAGCTCTTCAAACTATACTCACAGAATTGCCTTATTTGGCTAACTAGAGGTGTCGTACCGAATTCAGTATGCTGTGGAAATGTGTATCCCCTTTCAAAGTGTGCATGTGCACTGGGAATTGGAGGTTTGATGTGTCTGCCTGCTCGTGCACACATTTCGTATTGTCTGTAGGTAACGCGCGATTCTAAATTTCAGGTTTACGTAAGTATTACAATTATTTGCATGTCCCAAACAAAAACAAAACACGTGTCACACAAGCATTGTTTGCGCATAGTAAACGCGCAGTTCTGAATTTCAGGTTTACTTAAGTATTGCAATTATGAGAAATGAGGTGTTAATCCGCAATTACTTCTTCCTATGAATGTTGTCTTGATGTGCATTACATAAACTAACTCAGGGAGAGGAACGAAACATGAAAAGACAGTTTGCTTTGTTTTTTTCTTTACCTGAAATATTTTATCGGTTGGCAGAAAAATTCACCATATCCATGTTATCTGCACACAATAGTATCCCCATACATGTCTGTCTCCCCAAAAGCCACACTCACTTATGTGATACCCCAGGAATATGTTTCTCCGCAGTGTGCGCTTGTGGAATCTGGTATTCCTGGCAAATTTCGTGGGCTGCTACCTCCCAAAAAACCCAACTCACACTTTATCAAAACCACCAACTTTATCTAAATTGACTGTACAAAATGTCAAATTTCTAGTTAATTAATAGTTTTGCATTATATAAAATCATTATAGGAATATATTGTTACAAATGGGGGGGGGTTACGAAACTGGTGAAAATCAGGATTTGACTGAGTGGTGTAGTCAATAAGTGAAATAATTATTCATAACCCAAAACTTGTATGTGATTTCTAACTATACAGTCATGTACACCCTCTTTTAATTCAGTGGTTTTACATATCGGGGCATAAATAACAATCGTTTGGTCCTCAACAATGTCTATAATTAGACAAATCAACCTCAGATAACAGGCAACACAACAGATTTCACTATGTCATTATTTATTCAACAAAAAGTAAGCCAAAATGCAGAAATCATGTGGGAAAAATTAAGTACACCCTTACTGCTTCCATAGGAATTAAGAAGGTAATTAGGAGCCAGGTGCTGCCAATCAAATGCACTTGATTAGTTGATCATCAGGAAGTGTGACCACCTCTATAAAAGCAGAACTTTTGGCAGTTTGATGGTCTGGAGCATTCAGGTGTGTGTTAACACCATGCCAAGGAAAACAGACATCAGCAATGAACTCTGGGAAGGGCTATAAGGCCATTTCCAAACAATTTGAAATCCGTCATTCTACAGTGTGAAGGATTATTTACAAATAGAGAACATTCAAGACAGTTGCCAATCTTCCCAGGAGTGGGTGTCCCAGTAAATTCACCCCAAGGTCAGACCATATAATGCTCAGAGAAATCGCAAAGAACCCAAGAGCTACATCTAGGGATCTACAGGCCTTGGTTAACATGTTAAATGTTAAAGTTCAGGACAGTACGATCAGAAACCGACTGAACAAGTATGGCTTTCATGGAAGGGTAACCAGGAGAAAGCCCCTTCTCTAGGTTTGCAGAGTTGCATCTGAACAAACCAAAGGAGTTCTGGAACAATGTCTTTTAATGTTTCGGTTCCTCTCCATGAGTAAGTTTCTGTAATGCACATCAAGACAAAATTCATAGGAAGACATAATTGCTGATTAACACCCCATTTCTCATAATTGTAATTCTTAAGTAAATCTGAAATTCGGAACTGCGATTTTACTATGCGCAAACAATGTGACTGTTTTGTTTTTGTTTGGGACATGCAAATAATTGTAATACTTAAGTAAATCTGAAATTTAGAATTGCGCATTTCCTACAAACGATACGAAATGATCTCTGATTTCCATTGCACATGCACACTTTGAAAGGGGATACAGATTTCCACGGCATACTGAATTCAGTACGACACTGGTCCCAACAAGAGAATCAAACTTTATCTTGATTATTTTCTTGCTGTTAGTCCAATCCTATGATAAATCAAAGTTATTGGCAATAAGTCAATGCACAAAACTACTTGTAATGCTATTCATACCATATAGATATGTGATATTTGAATCAAATTTATTGAAGATTAGCGAGATACTTGTCTAAATATGTGACAATTGTGTTATTGAATAATAACCAGAAACTATATCAATTGCAAGTGTAAGTACTCCACTGACATTGAACTTGTAATGACATGGTTAGATCACATATATTTTACAATAAAGCTATTAATGCCTCTTCTGTGATTTTTTTTAATATAATGGTTATACTTTATTTTATCGAACACAAAGTTAGACGTTCAAATGATGATCAGATTTTGCGGTCTAAAGTTAACGTTGCTCCTCCCAAGAGTAATTCGCAAGAAACAGATTTATTTCAACTGTCTCCTCTTTTGCAGTATCTTGATATGATGGATTATGATTTGACTATTTTTGAGCAATAAGTATTGTAAATAACAGTGTTCAAAGCAGATTTTTGTTATAAACCCCCCGTGTGAAACAGTTCTCTCAGTTCTGTATGGAGTTTTTAAAATAAAAATAAAAATGTTAAGTCTTTTCTTGGAGACTAAGATAATCTGTGTCATTTAATTGACCTGTGAAGCTGACATGATTTCACTATTATGCTTTAAGAGATCCACCTCGGTACTTAAACACTATTAGGCAGCATTGAAATTGTATTAAAATATAAGTCTGATGTAAAATAAAAATATAAAAAATAATATTAATTATTTTCTCCATATTATGATGACATCCATGTTAGGGTGGTTGGATTGGTGTTTCTCAGCTGCTTCTGTGTTGAAGGGTGCAATGTACTGGTGTCCGGTCTTGGGTGTGTTCCTGTCTTGTGCCATGTGCCTTGTGTTTCAGGGATAGACACTGGACAGCCACGAAGCTCAGCAGAATAAGTTTTCTCATAATGACTAGGTTATGAATCCGTTCTCATTTACTGTTGACTAATTACTACTGTATTTCTTCCTTTTAAATAAGTGATACTAGGAGCTGCCAAAATACTGCTTTTGTTGGCAACAAGTAAAAATGTAAAATATGCCTGGTTACATTTGTATTTATTTTAGCCTGTATTTGAATTATTTACCGTCTATGGATATCTACTGTGCCTGGTATCAAAGGGTTCTAGGAGCTCTAGAAGTTAGAATAGATTGCTGAACTGGAAACATTGGAATTAATTTTACTTTTGGGTGTCATGTTAGTAACTCAGTTTTGTATTTCATAGAGCCAAACCTGAAGAATACAAATCCCGTCTGGAGAAGAGGGCGGAGGGGGAAAAGCTGCCTGTTGGTCATTGCAAACAGGCTGAGTTCATCAAACTGATAGAAGCTGAGGTTTGTATCCGGATCCTGGTAATGCCTGGAGTGACCTGTATGTAGTATGCCTATTCTGAAAGGACTGAAACGTGAGGAAAGTCAATGGATGTATCTTTAGTGAGATGAAAATGAGAACATGGGAGCTGTCAAATAATGCCAAGAAACAAGATTTTTGGGTATTGGTGGAATCTCACTTTCATTTTTGGATTTCCCCTCTCTATGCCATGTGTTTGCTTTTTGCTGTGTTTGAAAAGGCTGCTGAGGAATGCGTTTGATTGAACTGTTTCTGTGTTGTACTGCTTTGCCTCTTTTCAGTTAGAGAAGCGAAGCAAAGGGGCTCCTGGGAGTGACGGTTTCACCAAGGATAAGGTAATTGGGGAGATGCCTATCGAGTAAGAAAGTACTGTAGTGATTTGTTTTGTGGGTCATGTGTAACATTCATTCCAATACCTATGTTTCCAGGGATTTTGGTAATCAGGGCCATCATTGTTATGCCACTAGGTCAGATTAGAACAATTGCGCCAAACTCTCAGAAAGCACAAAGAAATGATGTGGCTTTAAAGTAAACGTAGTCTCTTTATGTTTAATTATGTAATATTTTATATGTATGCTGTTTTAGACTTTGGACTCTATCCTCAATATTGACATGGTCAAAGAGAAGACTGGTGAAGAGATTGCCCAGGTGAGACTGTACTTTTGTATTTGTCTCAGTAGCCTCTGATCTCTCAGGGGAGAGATCTTTTAAAAACACCAAATTTAGAAGGTCTTATGGGTGTTAGACTGTCTGTCTTTTAAGTTTTTAAAAACATTTTAAGTTTTAAAACTGTTTAGGTTATTAGTTTATATATACATTAAACTTGTTAACCTGTTTTCTTTTCCAGATATGGAAAGAATATTTTGCAACTAAAAAAACGATTTGTGCGGTAATTCCTGTAAGTGCTTTTTTTCTCCACAACTATAAGCTCTGTGAGTGAGTTGGTGAGTGCTTAGTGCTAATCTGTGCTGTCTGAGTGTCGTAGGTGGGGTTGAAAAAGAAAAGCAAGAGAATGTCTCTCAGTATATTGCAAAAAGTGCAAAAAACTCCCATGCTTGGAGGTAATGCTGAAACATTTTGAATAAGTTGGACACCAACTTGATGAATGCAGCATTATACTGCTGCATTACACTACAAACACAAGCCTTTTAAATTCCTAAACATTAAAAATATTTGGAAATATTTTCCTTAAAATTATAAAAAATTGTTAACTAATGGCAATGAATGAAAAAAGTTTACTTTGTTTTTTTATTGCTTAGAGTTTTCCACAATACTGGCACAGTATGCTGTACATCTCCAAGTTGTCTTTCTTTAAGACTCATCTTGCAAGATATCTTTGTATAATGAAACAATCTCACTGTCTGCTATTTTAACTGGTGCAGAGATTAGTTGCACATTTAGTTGCACTTATATATTACAGTGTCATCACACTTAATTTCAGAACATTCAGAAACTTATCTGGTAACCCACCATTGCTTGTGCATTGTATTCAAACATGAGACCCACTTCAGTTGTGTTTAGGTACAACTAAACATGACAAAACTCTATACGAGCCAGTCATGTAGGCTTTATTGCTGGTTTTGCAAAGGGCTTGTTTTAAAAAAAACATTTTTCAAAGACTTACAGGCATTTCCTAACGTTGCAGGTGCCATGACCTCTATAATAGAGCTGTAATCATTCTTTAAAGGAAGCTCATGCACAAAATGAGATGTCCAAGTATATTAAGGACAGACTGCAGGAGGCACCATTAGCCAGACAGGATGCAGAAGCTGATTCACTGGTCTCCTTGAAACAGATCCCTGGTGAAATACTAGCAACCCAATAAGCATGATGGACTGAATGAAGGACTACCGTTGTAACATTTGAGATGTTTTTTTAAATTATAGACTTTTGGTCCTTATGTGTGTTAAGTCTGGCTTTTGACCTACTCATCCATATAACAATGTCAACATTTTGAATTACTTCATATCAAATTTAATTAAATTAATTATATTTCAGGGGGGAATATTTGAAACAATATTCAGAAGAGCAAAGAAATGCCCTTCAGTAAGTATTTTTGTCTCTAATTATCATGTTAATTGAAGCAAAAGCAGTGTGCAGTACTTTTAATAATGGAAAGCCGACAACATTGATTTTAAATCAGTGATGTTTAACTTCTGCACTGAACAAAAATAATTTTAAAGGTAAATCACCTGTTCTCTCCTGGTATTTCACTACCATGTGGTTGTATGTCCTCATTATCTGTGCTTTGAACAGCACTAAATTGCTTCCCCATTCTTTCTGATAGTCACCTTAGAAAGCGCCCCTCTCTACCACCAAAGTCTAAAATGTGATCAACAAATTAATAACCACAGAAAAAATAATAACATGTATCTAACAAATCATGAGCATAATGAAATTATATGCCATATGTGTTGTTGATATAGCCTACAGATTTACCATATACTTCACTATTTATCTTGTTACCCAGCATGTTCCTTCCAACCTGCTGACAATCTTTGTTGCCTTACAGGAATTCCTTACAGGTCTTTTTTCAGTTTGGGATCCATTTCAGTGTTACCTTGTTCCAGCATGTTGTGGTCTTGCTGTATGTTTTCATTATTGCCACAGTAATATACGTAACACTGTAAATGTATGTAGAGGAACAAGTAAAGGTTTATTCAATGCTGAAATGATTAGAAAAAAACAGAGTTTCCGGGGCTTCACTCCGATTGCTATAAACACTATAAATTGATTTCTGGGTTTTCATTATAACCAGAGCAGCTTATCTAAAGAAAGGTAATTTTCCCTAAGTGAGATGTAGATCAGATCTTTGGTCTGTTCCAAAGATGGATTCCTTTTTATGGAATGAGCTCGACTGTCCTGGGTCTGTGCTGCATAACTGATCCACAAATTTACTTGTGTAAATAGGTGATTTACTAGGCAGCCTTTTAAACCACAACTTGTTAATTTTGTGAGGAAAAAGACTCAGCTATCCTTATGAGTCTAAAGGGAGAGTTGCTCTCTTACCCAAGAGCTACAATTTGCACTTTTCTGCCGATCTTACTGTCTTCAGGACACTTATTATTGTTATTCCCAGATGAGTCAGCCTTCCTCACATGTAGATTCAAAGAGAACAATTTAATTATTAAAATTTAGAGAGGTGTTGAGGCCCTTTTGAAACTTAGGGTAGTAACTTGAGGTAAAATTATTTGTCATTTATCTTTTTTGCAATTATCTATTTCAGTAAAGGTTCACCTGAAATAATAAGGCCTATACTCGACTGTAGGTTGGTTCCTAAGTGCAGAACTTGCTGGTTAAAAATCAGTAGGTTCTCTAAGTGGTGCACTACTTGCCATATGATGAGGAGGTGGAGTAAACTTGATGCTGCTAGGGAGTAGCCTGCTTGCTGTGTGGCAGCAATCCCTGTAGCTGGCTGAATGCCTGTGGGTTTGCAGTGTTCTTTGTGAGTGAGACATCACTTCCCCATCTGAAGCCTGAGGATATAAGGTTGAGTGTGCAAGATCTGGACCTACCACACATGTACATTTAGTACATCTCTCCTGTATTGCTCCTGTACTTTCATTTATTGCTCCTGTACTGTTCCTTTTATGTCCTGAATTAACTTGCTTTTCCACAGTTGGGCTGATATGAAAAAAAAAAACAATTTAAATTGGTGGTCCCAACCCCTTAAAATGAAACCATTTAGCAGCCTTTGTTGACTATAGTTAGTTTTATTGCTTTCTTAGTATGTATGCCGTGTTGGCTTTCATATCACTCCAGAGCAGTATGGTACTATTGTGCTGTTTCTGAACCATGGACGATTCTCTACTGAAGGACAGAATTTCTGATTTGTGCGCCTCATTTCTGGCAGTTTCTGTATGCATTGCCACAGAAGGAAGGCTACGAATTCTTCCTTGGCCAGTGGTCTGGCTTGGAGCTACATTTCACTTCCTTGATAAATGTACAGGTGAGTTGGCAATAAAAGACTGATAATCAGTTGTCATCTTCAAAGAATCCCTGACATACCCCTTTCCACCAGCAGAACGTAATCATTTTTGTGATGTTTATGATGACCATTAAAACACTTTAAAACATTTTGAAATAATATAGTGGACCAAAATCCTTTATGCTTTCAGGATTATAAATATGTGTTTAACATTTGATCATTTGGACTAGGAAAGGTGTTTATTTAATGAATATATGTTTTTTTAACAAACAGCTGGAGGTATGACTTCACCTTTGATACATGTGTACCGGGGGCACCCAACATGTGTACCGTGTCCTGTAGATGCTGTATTATTCTGCTGCAAAAGAATCCTTGTTGTATACTGTAGAAAGGCAGGTTCCCTTCTTTGCTAAATTTGTTTTTCTTCCTTTTCTTCAGACCCTAGGGGAGAATGCTCCCAGCCAGCTCATCCTTTACCATTACTCAGAGTTTGAGAAAGAAAAGGGCATTGTCCTTATGACAGCAGAGATGGACCTTAAGTGCATGGTAAGGGACAGCCGGAGCTCAGGACAGTCTTATTTTATGTAGGTGGTTTTATATTGTAGCACTATGGATGGTACACTGAAGCATTTCAAGTTAGTCACAAGCAAAATCGGTATCTTTTAATGCATTTGGGCGGGCTGGAAGAGTCTTGGTAAAGTTTGCACATTACCAGTTTACTGAGACTCTGGAACTATATTGCCAAAATCCTCAGTATACCTGGTGCTCAGTAGCTAGACTAGCACAGACATAACGTGCAGTACTCCACCTGACTTGTTTCCAAATCGTAAATGGTTTTGTGTTGGTCCTGACTTGCACAGGGACTCATTTAGAATCTTCAGCCAAAATAAATGTCCCCAGACGACTGACGCCAGTGAAGGTGGGGAAAAAAAACAGATTTTTGTTTTCTGTAAAACCCTTCTCGGGGACATATAATCCTATGTTTGAAATGAAATGTAAATGAAATGACACTTTTTTTTTTCATTTAAACTCATTAAAATCCTCAGTCAGATGTCCCTGTCATTTTGTTTATCCCTCCAGGGAGTTCACCAGGCTCAGTGCTTAGCCAATCAGGTGCAGCTGTTCTATGGTGCAAAGCGCAAGGAAACCTTCCAACTGGTCGACACGTTCAACCACAGACCTGCAGAATTCAAGCACATGTCGGTGATAGCTGAGCTGGAGCAGAGTGGGATTGGGCCAGGGGCTGTTGTGCCATAGTGTCATTGTGGGAGTTGAACCTGAGTGCGGGATGCTGAAGTGTAATGTACTTTTTTGAAACTGGTAAGAATTAACGACCAGAATATAGTGTCCTCAATGGCTTGAAAAGGAAAATTCTTTGGAAGGACTTTCACAACTGTAAATACTGTAAATGGGAGAAATCTCAATTTCCCTTGAAGAAGAAAATAGAAAATAGATACTAGAAAAAGCCTTAAACACACACTGAATGAATTAAAATTAGGTTCAATGAAATTATGTTCCTGAAATCAGCTCAAAGCTTGTTATAAAGTTAATGAATTAAAAAATATTTAATAATAATAGTGCTTTCCTAGCATCATTTTTCTTCATGATATAAAGTTCGATCTGGAAACAAATTAACAGGCGGTGTGTGCAAAAAGTTCACTAGCAATAACAACACCCAAGATCTAAGTGTATTGAAAGGTTTATAGAATGTTTTAGTCCAAATAAATCTGGCTTATTTGAGAGCCAACCTCTTAGTTGTAGGATGAGGAGGCTAGACCTCCATGTGGAGTGAATAGTGACAAGGGAAAGCTGCAAAAGTAGAGATGGAGTGGGGGTAAGATGCAAAAGACGTGTGAGGGAGGGAAGGGGATTTCAAATAGTATTTAGTTTTAATTAATGTGAGGAAATTACGTCGGAAATGATCACAAATCACTGACTGATGTGGTTAATTGTCATACCTCCTGAACATTTGTTATAAACTCATCTGACTTATAAGTAAAGTTTTGTTTTACTAGATTAATGACCCAATTTTAGCAGAATGCTGTAGGTAAAGAAAAACTATAACCAAGGACAGGCTGTAGGATATATATATATAAGATACTGTATATACAGTAGGTTATACAAGTACTTTTCAGTCAGAAAGTAAATAAGTCCTAAAAAACTAATTGGTTTGGCCAATCTCTTATACATTTATACATTCAAGCCTCAATACTGGTGATGTACAGTGATTGACTATGTTTACTCAAAATAGCCATTTAAGTGAAATTTGTGTGAACATTTCTTTTTAAAGGAACTGTCCTTTTTAAATAGGAGCCATAAAGTCATAACAATATGGAAAAATATATTGTTATAGTAACGCATCCATTAGAATCCTAAGAGATTTGTGTTGCTTTTGAGGTAGAGAATGTTTGTAAATGTTGTTCGCAAATGGGCCCTGTATTGTTAGACATTAGCTTTTCTTGAGACTCCTCTATTCCACTGCTGCTCAGAATTTGTCTCCAGCTAAATGTAATGGATAATTAGCAGAACTAATTAAGGTGGGTAGCTGCGTCAGCATGCGTAGGCTGCAAAGGAACAAGTAATAGGTTTATTCCATGCTGAAAAAAAGAAGAAAGAGAACACAACGTTTCAGCCGTGGAGCCTTCTTCAGGTGTGAGCCTTCTTCACACCTGAAGAAGGCTCCACGGCCGAAACGTTGTGTTCTCTTTCTTCTTTTTTTCAGCATGGAATAAACCTATTACTTGAACTAATTAAGGTGCTGTTTGTATCTAGGAGCTGCACTGCAAGTTCCCTGCATTTCCACAGAACCATCTATAAACCTGTACCTTGTTTATTTCAGGAGTGAAAACCATACTGTCATGGATTAAAACTGTAGACCTTGGTCAGGGTAATAGTTGTACACTAAACATTTCTTAGGATTGAGATAAAATTCTTCAGGCAGAAAAATACAACTGTTTCTAATAATGTAAAGTGATTTTATCCTTATCAGAGATTATATTCAGACATTCACACTGGGAGACAGAAAATCTGAAGTTTATTAATGTGAGCAGAACAGGTACAGAAGAGACCATTTGAACCTTAATGCTGTATTTCTCTGTTACTTCACTGCCCCACTTTTTAAACAGACAAAAATATATGTGAAGATGACCCACACATGAAAAGCATTTCTCCATCTGAAAAACATTTTCCAACTCAAAAAAGACCAACATCTTGCAATAACATTGCATACTGAGTTACACCATTATTAAGCAGGATTCCAGTTAGCTTCATTAGTTTCAACTGGTTATTAAACGGTAGGTTTCTGAAAAATATTTTTTGTTCATAACATCTTAGGACACATTAAGATACAGTATGACATTCAGCAAAAGAAAATAAGTAAAAAGGTAAAGAGTCAAATGGTCACTGATAAAAATTAGTAGAGCTTAGTAATAACCACTTATGCCCAGCCTGACACTTGTGGTCTGCTTTTGAGTCCCAGATCAAAATACACTTTTTTTGTACTAGTTTGCATCGTTATAAGCGTAAACCTAGTGTAGACTGAATTATCTTTTCCTGGAATCCCCTGCTCTCTGGAAAGTGTTGTAAGATCTGCTAACGCGCCACAGAAGTGGCGCTTGAGAACCGCAGCACCTTCTGATTTAAATTTTTATGAATTAACTACGACTTGTACTAACTGCATACCTGAGATGCAGTCTACCACTGTAAATCGCTGATGATGGATGGGATCTATAAGCCCTGCTAAGACTGGTTTATACTGTGACAGTAATTGCATTCTAGTGCTGAAACAATGAGCCAAAAAACACAGGTCCACTGATGCTCAAAAGTGGCATGAATGGTCTGTACATGTATGTTATTACTGACTGGAGTCAGGAAAATGGAATGAGAATTACTGGTCTTTTACAGTGTAGCAGAACTAAGAATCAAGCCATACCAAGTGCTTATGACACAGTTCGCAAACAACTGAGCTATTTAATTCAATTTGCTGGATTTAACACTGCATCCAGTTGGATGTATATATATATAGGGAGTCTGAAGTTTTAAGAAATGTTTTGTGTGAAAGCACAACCATTAAACTAACCAAAGAAATGACAGACAACTAAGAATACTATCCCCAAGCAACTTGTGGGCATTAAGGTTTTTAAACAGTAGTTCGAGTAGATAGAAGTTCCACAAAATTTAAAATCTTGTTTTTACCACTGAGTTTTCGAAAAAGCACCAAAATGCTTTAATGATTCTTCAGATTAATTTCCCATTTCAAATACATTGGCTAAATATTTGTCTTTTATCCCTTAAGCCTGCATAACACACTCAAGCTAAGTGTACACACAAATGCAAAACGTGTCTTTTTTATGCAGTTTTGAACACCAAACACATGGCAGGTTGGAGGGGATTCCACAAGAGACAGTTCCCGCTACAGTATTTCTTTTGTTGATTGATTTGCTTGCCTTTTCATGAACTGTGGCTTTAAAAAATATTCGAACACCTCTGACTTTTTCAGTCACCAAAATTCCTATTTATAATGTTAACAGTGTTTGAAGTACTTACTTGCATTGAATGAAAAATCATAGATACAACATATTGTACATTTCCTCTGATGTCAGTGTGGCTACAAGCAGTAAATGATCCATCACTTCCAGCTGTATAACACAATTTGTCAATTTGGTCTATTTTTTATCAGACCAAACAACAACAAAAATGTTCTGAATTGTGGTAGGCTGAGTCATTAGTTTATAGGAAGAATATCTTTAAGTCTTAGAGGTTGTTCTGAAACCTTCAAAATAGTCATAAAACCTCACTGGCATTTTTGTATAAGCTCCATTATTTTTGTTATGTGCTAATGTTCCTTAAGCTACAGTACAAAAATGCAGGAATCTTTCTAAGTGTCTGAGTTTTTTGGTGGCTTCTAGTGGCAAGCCTATGTTCAATACGGTCCTTCTGTGGAACAGCTTGGCATGGGATTAAAAAAATTTGTTGGAATTTTAATATTTTGTCTTTCAGTATAATATTTATACTACTGATAATAAACCAAGTGCTGCTTTAGAAATAGTAGAATGTGGAAATTGGAATTGTTTTTGGGAAAAAAAGCTTGCAAGATTGCTGATAAACTGATGTAGCTGTAATAATTGGGTTAAGAGCTTGGCTAAAATGACCTGCTAAAACTGCATCTGGACATGTCTTTTGCAGAGTCACTTTTCATTTAACCATAAAAGGTCATTACAATAAAATATTTTTTATTTAAGAAGTTTTATCTTGGCACAACATTGGGCAGTGTTTAGATAACAGGATTGACGTATATCTATTTGCCCACCAACAACCCATGAATGGCATTGCATTTAAATGCAGGAATAAAACATAAGGAGATGATTGACAGGAGAATTGATTGAATGTCAAGCACATTTTCTAAAAGAATGTGGAATAGGTGGAATATATCTTTTGTTTTGTTTTTGACAGCACCAGTTCTCATATGTAGTGTGCTTCAGTTAGTCCACAAAGGCTATAGAGATGCATTCAAATTCAGACAGTAAAACAAAAGAAAGCACTTTTCGTGTTTATAGAACTGTACATGATTAAAAATGATTAGTTATATATTTAGAATCGACCAATATATTTAAACTATATAGAAAACAACACAAGATAATCAATTTTTCAACACATCTCGCAGTGCATTCACAATGTAGTACTCCCTTTCTCAACCACTAGCTTGCGTAAAGAGTGATACAAAGAAGAGATGAAAAGTGTTTTGGGAAAATAAAATGAACACAAGTGCTTTCAGTCTGATTTTTTAGCTGAGCAGCAGCCATACTTCCTTACAGCAAGGAGGATAATGGCTTCCTTTGTATTTTCCTTAAGCTATGGACAGATCCAATGCCAATCTGACCTGAGCTCTCCTGTTTGAGAAAGGAAGTACTGCACTGAATCATTGTACTAGTGTTCTTGTGATCCCTATGTTAGCTCAGCCTCGCTCCCCCTGCCCATCACCTCTTCCACAGAGTGCACAGCCCCTGTGGTTATGAGCTTTCTCACCATGTCCAGAACTGACTCATGCTATTCACTCCAGCGGGAGCTGCTACACTCCCTCTTTTGGAGAAGGGGGGGGCTGGTTACCTGTGGCTGTCTTAATAGAGTTCAAGGTTTTGCTAAACCAGGAGTTTTTGGCAGCCTGGATCTCATTCATGAGAGCTCCTCTCTGGTGTTCCAGCTCCTAAAAAAAGAGTAATAGATTAATTAACCTTCCATTCTTAAGACATAGCTTGAGACATAAAAACACAATGTTTTGAGACACAAGAATTCACCTGTTTCATTGTGTCATTATACAAAATTAATTGTCCTAAAGGGCAAACCCAGATGAGGTTATACCAGGGCCAGGCCATATGCAGCAAAATTATATAGAAATAAACTACAGTAACTAACACTGAGCTGTTTGTTGCTACTAGAATGCAGTTTAAGGATAATTTAGAAACGGTAAGTACAAGCATTCATCGGTGGGTGCAATTCTCTGTGAAGCTGGTCCCAAGTACAATCGACTGGAGAAGGAGTTTTTGGTTCCTCTCCTCCATTGTCTTCTGGTCTTTTCTGTTCTGTATTTACAACATGTGTGGTCACTTGCTTTGTTAAGCGCCTTGGGGCAAGGCGACTCAGACAAGTTGACTCTTGGTTAAACCAAGTAGCAAGGGTCAGCACTGAAGCGAGAATTAGATGTTTAACGCTCACACAACATTATTATACTGTGTAGGCATTTCCCAGGATTAGGAAGACAGGTCAACTTGCCAAACACAGAGAATCTGCTTCCGGCTTTATACAAGTGAGGGAGAAACACTGTTCACTTTCAAGATGGGAGCCCATTTTTTCCTTTGAGAAAGGCGGTGGAGTTCTCTAGGGAACAGAGTAACATTAGCTGCCAGTTCGGGCTGAGGGAGCTCTTTGTATTTTGGCAAAAGAGGAATTCAGGCTATATTCTGCTGAAAAAGTTATACCCTACATGATTAAAAAAATAATTGACATAAGAAATCAATTATATTTTAAGTATTCTAAATATAAGTTTTCTCCAATAGATTCTCACCAATTCAGAGAAAGTGAGACATTATGTCAATTCTCTGGAACAGAGTTTTTAAAAAGAAGGAGTAAACACAGTATTCTGTGACCACCAGCCAACCCCTTCCTGGATTACCTGAATCTTGCACTTGGCCTCCACTAGCTGCAGTTTGGTCTGGGCCAGCTCCAGCTCCAGCTCTCTCAGTTGTTTCTTAAGGGAGTCCTTCTCCTCATCCACATCCTGGTCACGGTTGTCGCGGCTGATGGTGGGCAGCTGCAGGGATCCCTCCTTGCTGAAGATCTCCCGACAGCGCTCGCATGCCATCACCTTGCTCTGAGGGTGGAGATGGGAGAAGGCCAGTGTTGAGTACTTACCATATTGATGACTGCTTAATGACTCCAGCTTGATTGGATTCCTGCCATCACAGTCACAACATGACACAGCTATCCACACTGACATATGCACCCTGTCAAATTTACTCCACTGGACCTTCAGCTCTCTTTCTATTTTGTTTTTACACAGTTAGCTTTACAGAACGTGAAACTAAATTGAGAAAAACATTGAGAACCATTTGAAACTATAGTTAAGTCCTCTGTAAGTCCCAAAAGATCAGAGGTTATGTGTTAAAGTCTGGGTTTTGTCACTGAGTACCTGTGAGACCTACATCCTTAGCTCTAGTGTTTATGGTTTGGAGAGATAGTGTGAAAAAGCAGCAGACAGCACACATTTCAGAGGACATCTGCACATACGTTCTCCTTTATTCAATGCTGGGTGGTATAAACGGATAGAGCTGGTTAGTTATTGGAAATTCAAATTCAGAGGGTGTGAGGAAAAAATATAGCAAGTCCAAACTTTTACTTTAATATATTTCTACAGCAGACTGTCCCTTGTTACATGGAAACTGTTTAAGAAATGACTTTTTTAGTTTGGGAACACTTCCAAGTAACAGGAGAAGTGAGTATATCTTGTTTGTTATCAAGGCAGTTGTCAATGTAGACATGTAGCAGGTTCTTAGCTTCAATGAAGAAGGCCTAAGGCAACTGACAATAACTCAGCCAGATGAAAGGTTACCAAAGGTTTGGGTCTTTGATTTTACATTTAATCAGTGTCCTAGGTATGTGGAACGCTGAAAAGCTATACATCAGAAATAACTAAATTTATTTTAAAAAGTGATTTAAAAAAGTTTTCAAAATGTTTCACAAATTTGCTAACAGAAACAGGGGTGATATACATGCAAAGCACAAGAAAGGTTCAGAGTTCACTGAGAGTATTTGCACCTGTTGGTGACATCCCACATATGAAAGCAGGTGGTGGGATTCTTTATAATACAGGAAGGTCTCCACAAGTTGCTACTTGTTCATGGAACTTGGCCTTCGCTCTCACCTTCACAATGTCTAGCTCCTCCTTAGTGACGGCCTGCTGCTTCTCTAGTCGAGTGCTGAGCTGAGAACAAATCTTTAAGACAAACAAGAAAACAGAGGGTGGGGTGAGTCAGGTCAACTCAGTACCAAGAAAGAACCCATCTGTGCTAATGACAGAATATAAAAAATAAGAATATAAAGTTTGCATCACTCCCTGGAGTGAGGTTTTTTTCTGGGACTCTATATTGAGATCATTAATAAGTTATTTTGACAAATTAACAACTAAAAAATAAGAGCTATTTCATAATATTGTGTCTGTATCCTATATAACTTCTCCACAAATGGCCACCTGCAGTTTAAGGTTTTTAAAGCACTTTTACAATAACTAAAATAGAAGAAGGGAAAAAGGTTTATAGCTAATGAGCAGTCTCTACCTGCTTGTACTCGCTAATGATGACTGTGGTTTTCTTGATTTCTGATTCAGCTTTTTCCAGTTCTCTTCTGAACACCTCCTTTAGCTGAAATAGAGGAAAAGCACAATTCAATTCAATTCAGCTTTTTTTGTTATTATACTTACACGGGTGCATAGTATAGTGAAAAGTGTTTCTCGTAAGTCTCTCAGGTGCTGGGGTCTGCTGGTGAGGAAGTCTAGGATCCACCTACAGAGGGTGGTATCTAGACCTAGAGCCCTGAGTTTGGTAGCACATTTTGTGGGTATGATGGTGTTAAATGCCGAACTGAAGTAAATGAACAGCATTTTTGTATAGGTATTCCTTTTATCCAGGTGGGTTAGTATGGTGTGTAAAGCTATAGAGATTGCATGCTCTGTGGAGCGCTTTGTGCGATGTTTGAGCAAACTGGTGAGGATCAAGTATTTTGGGGATGCTGGCCTTAATGTGTGGTATAAGTAGTTTTTCAAAGCACTTCATTATGATTGGGGTGAGTGCAATAGGGCGGTAGTTGTTCAGGCATGTGGGTGCTGATTTATTTGGTACTGGCACGATGGTGGTTGTCTTGAAGCAGCTTGGTACAGTAGCCTGGGCCAAGGACAGGTTGAAGATGTCAGTACAGACATCAGCTGTCTGCCAGGCACATGTTCTGAGTACCAGGCCAGGGATAGTGTCACAGAATTAGTGTTGGTAATAATAATCTCAGTTTTAATAATACCATTATAATTGAGCAACTGATGCTGCAGAGTCAGTTTCTTAATGAACTATAATTATTTGTCTCAACACTCATTCTTGGAAGTGGCAATTAAAACACCAAAGTACTTTATGTCTTCAAGAGTACCAATACTGTCTTTAACTGTACGTGAACAAGTGATTTAAAATAGAGATTGACTGTATTGTATCAAGCATTGTACTCCTCATTGTTTCCTCAGTTTTTACTTTATTCCTTTGTAGTCAGAAGATTTTAACAGTATACGCCAGGACAGAGTTAACAGATATACCTCTTCTGATGCTAAGCACAGATGGAACCATCCACTGGAGATCAGAGTACTTACCATTAAGGATATGTTAGTAAGAAACTTAAGGGGAGGGAAAATAAACTTTTGTCATGTGTTCCACGAATGGTCATTACTGCTGCACAAAAAGCACTTCCAATGTACACTGTGATCTGTACAGAAAGTCTATGCAACTTGCAGAAAACAAAGAGCTGCCATCTGCCCTGTTAGTAGAGTGAGCTCTATAGGAGGTGCAGAAAGGAATATGCCAGCTGTGAATGCTGATTTTGAAGGCTTTTTCCCAGGGTTCCCTCACATTCCCATACCTGGGCAGTCTCCTCTTCCTGTCTTCTCTTCTCATCCTCCATCACCACCAGCCTCTGCTTGGTGTTGAGCAGCTCCTTGTTCAGGACGTCCGCCTTGTCCTCTGCCTGAAAGGAGAGCAGCACATCAGGGTCACACCTAGCAGGTCCTGAGTTTGCCCAAAGGCAGCCTTATACACTTAAAATCCAACACAAACTGACTGCAGCCACCAACAAGATGCCCACACTAGAAACTATATTTATTTGGAAGTTTTTCCAATGCATGTTTACCATTAGTGTTATCTACGTACCCTTGCATGTACACTATGGACAGCAGTCTTTTTGGGCTGCATTGCATTAAATAATATTTTAAGGAAACCAATGACAGAAGCTCAGTAAGTGACCCACTGGGGAGTAAACGACACACCTACACCAGTGAACAGTTTAGTAATATTCAGCCCATATTCATACTGTACTTCAATATTAAAAAAATAATTTAAAAAATGATTTAGAAACATTCAATTTCTATGTGTATATCAATTTCCACATAAGCAAATAACCTACATTGCAAATAATATGTTTGGAGATGGTACAGTATATGAAATGCATTGATATTAATTGCTTTTATTTTACTTTTTGTCACTTTGATTTGCAATGTTTGCTGTGCTTTGCCCAAGTCCTGTCCTGTTATACACATTCGCAAAAAAGCATTGCAGTAATGTGGCGACAGGGACCTGGTCCAAGTCGTTGCGCAGTGCGATCTTGCTGGTCACCAGCTCATGAGCAAGGTCATCATTCTCCTGCTCCAGACGCATGCTAGCCTCCTGCAGCCGGCGGTTCTCCCTCTGTGGAAGGATAACAGAAGACAGCAGATGGTTAAGTCAGAGTGGAGACATTGAGTGATATAATGGCTCTGCTGGACAATTTACATTTTTAGCATTCTCTCACACAATGTCTGTTTACTCAATTGTCCTTATGTATATCATATGAAAGACATGAAAGTTCATTAAAGCAATACTTATACTCAGTTACAGTTGTACTTGCCAAAGCTGCAGACGTGCACACTTTTGCTCCCTTAGTGATTTCTTAATTCTGATAGAGAACTGCTAGAAAACAGTTTATTATTTGTTATTTTTTTAAACCGATTTCTCCCTGTTTGTATGCTTCAAAGATAATTTTCCACCTTCTGTGTTTACAGGAGGCTCATGAGCCAAGGGTCCTGTCTTTCCTGTAGATATTAATAATACATCCAATGAAATCTACAATAGATGCCGACGATGCAGAAGTAACCAAAGGTCTAAGAAAATTAATCTGCAGAAATCAGTCACAGAAACAAGGGCATTGGATCAGATGGCGTTGCCACACAAAGAGCTGACTAACCCAAAAGAGTACATCTGTGCACAGGTTAACTGGACAAGTTAACATGAACATCAGTTAGTTACAAGAAAATTACTATTGTCAATTACTTCAAACAAGATTTTAAAATTTCTGGAAAAAAACATTATATTCATTATATTATATATTTGTGTACTGTCTTCTATAGGTCTAGGTCTAATAAATACTCTGTACAATGTTATACCACCTGATAGCTGGTGATTAGGTGGACATCCCATATCAAGCCACTAACTTGATTTAATCCATTAAAAATAGCAGTCAAAAATGTTTGTGGTCATTTGAGAAATGGTTGGGAAAAGCTAATTGTATCAGACTTTCACTGCTTTGAACAAAATCCATCAATAGAAGTTAACAGATTGATCTATTTAATTGGCATTATGTCATGTCATGTTATACCACACGGTGGCGCGGGAAGCCGGAGCCTACCCGGCAAGCAATGAGAGCAAGGCAGGGTACACCCTGAACTGGGCACCAGTTCACTGCAGGCCAAGTGCAAGCCAATCATGCATGGGGACAATTTGGAGGCCACGGTAAAGGCAGAGGGGGAAATTTGGCCTGGACACTGGGATAACTCCCTACTCTTATCGAAAAAAATGCCCAGGGATCTTTAATGACCACTGAGAGGCAGGACCTAGGTTTAACGTATCATCTGAAAGACGGCCCCCACTACAGTATAGTGTCCTCGCCACTATACCAGGGCATTAGGACACACACAGACCGCAGGATGGACACCCATTACTTGTCCCACTAACACCACTTCCAGCAGCAACCATAGCTTCCCAGGAGGTCTCTCATCCAGGTACTGACCAGGCTCAACCCTGCTTAGCTTCAGTGGGTAGCCAGTTGAGAGCTACAGGGTGATATGATAGAAACCTTCCTTTACAAGAAAGGAAGTATAAATAGGGAAATATAAAAAGGCACACTGTACGACTAAGACGAATACCATACAGGCATGTTAAACCTCTGTATGATAGATGGTAAAATACTGTTGAGAGATATTAGAACACTCATAAAATTTAAAAAACCTAAAAAAATGTCCAGCAGACAAGCGATTGGAATAATTTCATAATAATAACTTGAAAAGCAGAACATGATGTATTTCTGCATCATTAAAAGATTATGAGACTTCATTTATAAATATATTTATTTAAGAAAGCTAAATAATTTAGTTACAATAAGCTTTTTAGGAACAATAAGTTTAAACATTTTTTGCTGTTTCATTGTACATTAGAGAATGAGCTTTGCATGATACACAAAAGCTTTATCTATTGTATCTGGCTGTCTTGTCACAAAACAATGTAGTCCCGAAACATTGAAATACATCTCATTATGTAAAAAAATTACAGTACCTGATTACCTTAATCAGATCTGGAACATGGAAATCCCTTTAGCAAGCCCCTCTGGAGAAGCCTGACAGTCATCCACCACGCTAACGGCTAGCAGTTACCTCAGGCATATGTACCGTTAACCCTGCTGACTCCTCATGGGAAACCAACTACTACGGACTTCTCATAAGATGCTGAGCTGGCCACTGTTCACACTGCAGTGCAAACAGGGCCTTGAAGGAAAACCTTTCAGTTTACTCCAGACTACAGCCATGTGAACTAAGGAGAGTTTACCTTGTTTTAGAGAACCAATTATTTTGTTCTAGAATGCTAAATGTTGAATTTAAAACATCTGAACTAATAAATTTAAAATTTTTAAAAAAAAAACAATAATGGGATATTAATAATATTTTTTTTACATAAAAGACATTGGTCGTGACGTCCGCTGATAATCTAACCAGAATAACTGCTTTGCCAATTCCTTTCTATACACAGCAACTCACCATTATCTTTAGTAGTTAATTAGTGTGGGGCCAATAAACTGACAGCATTGAGACAAATAAAAATTATGAACAGATGTCCCCTTCTTTAAAGTCAAAACCAATTTTGTTCACCAAGTAATTAATCACTGAGTATCAGATACAGAACAGTGTAGCGGTGAGGCTTAATAATAATGCAGAATTAAGTGTTTCTGAGCTTTCCCAAATTAGGCCTCATTTCTCTGTTCATCTCTGTGGTGCAGCCACAGAGAAACCATTCATGCAAGGTGATTTAAGGTCCAAGGACAGCTCCCAAAGGGGGATGCACTTAGCTAAGCCTGGCTATCATGATCAATGGTCACCCATTGGCGCCTATCTGTCTAGGGAGTGCGAGTTGGACATCTGGATTGCATTCCTAAGTGTCAGGACTAAGTGACTCATATCTCACCTTGATCAACCAATCAGGGACTGGTAGGGCCGAGTAACCCACGTGGGACTCTGATGCCCATGGAACTTTCAGCCAATCAATGAGCTGAAGTTCCTCCAGGTAAAAACAGGCAACACAGAGAGCCTGAGAGATTCAGAAAGGGAGATTCAGACAAGATTCAGATTCAGATTCAGATTCAACAAGATTCAGACAAGATTCAGAAGGAATTCAAAGGAGAATCCCAAGGGCAGGACATTCTCGCAGCGCGCCTCCTGACCATCCTGAGACTCAGCCCGGACAACCACGGAACGGCCAGTGTGTCCGAGTGCCAGAACTTTCCTTTGTTCTAAGAGTCTAGAGTGGAGGTTGCCAGAGAGTAACCAGCAGCAGGCCTCGTGAACAGGTCGGAACTGTGGACAGCTGAATCACTATTCAGAACTAGCTCTTCATCATAAACGAACTGGTCCTCTTCCTGACTTGCTGGGACCCACAGTCATCTTTTCTCCTGTGCACAAACTTTGCTAGTTAAAGCCAACAGTGAGCATCAGCAGCGCACCGTCGCAAGCCGCACAGCACAGCCTGGCACCGAGCCAGAGAGCGCGGATTGGACAGCAACAGCCTGCAACTGTTTCTTTGTGCCCGCAGGAGATCTGAATCCCCAGAGATTGGATGAGTATTCAACTTCAATGCATTACAGCTCGAGAATTCAATTGTTATCCCAACCAGTTGATATCAATTTAATTCCTAAGAGTTATGTACTTGTTTGAGTATCTAATGTAGAAGTTGTAACCAAGTTCACTTTACGAAACGGTCTTAATGAATGATATACTGAACGTATGTCCTCTTGATGTGTAACTCTTTGTAACTGATTGAATATATAACGTTTGTATTCTGATAACCCTCTCGCTAAGATCTGTTAGGTTTATATGCATATTCTATGTATTAATAAATGTATCCTCGTGTATTAGTACCTGTGTGTGCGCGTTGTTTGAGTTATGTCGCATGGTTGGATTCTAAAGCCATCAACAGAATCAACTTTGTGATTTACTGCTACAATTAATAATTGTCTCAGTAAATGCCCAAACCCTACAGAACTGGTGCCTTCAGAGAGCCACTAACATTACATATTTGGCGTCCCTGAACGGCTATGAACCGGTTTTCTCTACAACAGCAAACCATAATATATCTGATAAGCACACAGCAACCCCATCGCTCTCATTGTTGATGTCTGATTGTACAGATGCTAGTTATGACAGAATTTATTCTGTACATAATTCCTTGCAATTTTGTAGCATACATTAATAACATGGGCAACAGATATTGGCAGAAATCCCATTGCATAGCAGATGAGATAGCAGATCAAATTGAACAAAGAATTAATGACACCAGAGTTAAAATCCTAAATATTACAGACAGTGCCTTGGGATCTTAATTAACTATAGGCAGCATCTCATTTCAACATCTCATCAGATGGAAGACAACTCCTACAACACACTTTCCCGTGGCACCATACTGTGACACTGGATTGGAATTCTGGACACGACTTGCAGCAGCAACATGATTTACCTTATGGATCTCATATAGCGTATTGATACGAAAAAAACACTTATGCTCAATGTTTCCTGTATTTGCTACAGATGTGTAAAAATACTTTCTTTGGACAGGAAATTACTGGAAATCCAGGGTTGCAATAGAAAATAAACTAACACAAGGACCAGCATCATCTTAGATGGCTCCCATTTCAAAACGCTTATCAAGAGATCACAAAACCTCTGACAAAAACTGATATCACAAAAGTTGCAACGCAATGCAACACAGTTGCAGAAAAAAAAGTTTTAACTTCATATTTTAAATAATGTACATGTAGTGCTCATGTGGGACACTGTAGCGGCTGCACCGTCCACTGTAGATGGCTACGCAAGGTGGGCTGGGAATGGCGCCTGAGGGGTGGGACTAGCGGACTGTATATAGCGGGATGGGGGCTGTGAGATGCCCTCTTCCCTTTCGTGTCTGTGTATAGTTTAAGTGTTGTGCTGTATTCCCTATGTCCCTGTGTAACCCTCTTCAGCGGTGTTAATAATGTGCTGTCAACCCACGTCAGAGCTGTGTTCCTGCTTCATTCCATTCTGAAAACCACGCAGTCGTTTTCGTTTCGCAGTCGTTTTTAATTTAAAGACAAAACAGATACCAGTAAAACTGACTAAGTTAATTTTAGTGAACACTTTAAAATGTTTAATCAATTATGGAAAAAAATAGTTTCATATACTGGGTCCCAGTAAGGAAGTGTTCCAGATGCCCCACTAAGCCCTAAAACCTTTCTTCAAGTCTGCACTTCGGTGACATAGTGTGTAAGTGTGTGAACATCTGAGAGTGCACCATTATAAAGAGCGTAATATGATGTCATTTGCTGGTTAAGGCTCAGGTCAAAGTGCGTTCTGTTTCCATCTTTAGTGCTGCTCCTTTACCAGTAGTTAACTGCAAGTCAGCAGAGAATTGTTTTAAAAAAATATCCATTCTCCACTTACAGTTCAATTAAACTGAATGCCATTTTGTCTATTCTTTCGCAAAAGTTTCATAACATAACATTTAACATGTTTGTTCAGGTTAAACGGACTCGACTCAAAATGGAAGAAGTAAAGAGGAACACCTATGCCAGGATGTTATTTATTGACTTCAGCTCAGCCTTCAACAAAATTGTGCCAGGCAGACTAGTGGTAAAACTCGGGGGTCTGGGCCTCAGCAACTCCATCTGCAACTGGGTCCTGGACTTCCTGACAGGCAGACCCCAAGTGGTGAGGATTGGAAACAAAACCTTATTCCCTCTGATCCTCAACACAGGGGCCCCCCAGGGCTGCTGCCTGAGCCCACGGCTGTATTCTCTATTTGCACATGACTTTGTTGCTAGATTTAAGGGCAATCGAATCATCAAGTTTGCTGATGACATCACAGGACTTGGTCTTATCAGCAACAATGATGAAACTGCCTACAGGTACGAGGTAGTAGAAGTGTACGAAGTAGTAAAAGGTAGTAGAACACATCGGCAAAACAAAAGAGACAGTAGACGTCAGGAGGCACGAAGGATGTCGCACACCCATCATCATTCACTGGGCTCCAGTCAAAACTGTCAGCACCTTCAGGTTCCTTGACCTTCAGATCACTGAGAGGCTGATCTGGTCAGAGAACATTGCTGCCATCCTCACTAAAGCTCACCAGCGCCTTCACTTCCTGAGACAGTTAAGGAAGTGGGGGATGAGCAAGACAACACTCACCGATTTGTACCGTAATATGACTAAGTGTGTCCTGACATGTTCGTAGCATGCATTCCTATACAATGGTATAGAATTACATAGTAGCTCCCAAATCATTGGGACTGAGCTACCCACCATTGACCGGATATGTCTCGACCGCTGCCAAAACAGGCTCGAGCATCGGGACCCAATTCACCCTGGCCCAGATCTGTTTTCATCCCTGGGTTCTGGTAGGAGGTACTGCTGTACCAGAACACTGACGAATAGATTTTGAAGTTTCTTCCCCCAAACAGTCTGCATTATAAACAACTCATATTAGCACCTGCACTTTAAGGTACTGCACTGTTTGCTGTCTTGGCTGTATTATAACGTCTATTGTCTAAATTTATTGTCCATGTCTGTTATTTGTGCCTATTTTTTTCTCTAATACTCTAATAACAGCTGAACACGTAAACATCCCAATACATATGTTGTATATGACAAATACAGAAATTTTGAATCTTGAAAACTAAGGAAAACTTGGCAATACCGCTGTTTTTGTACTATTAAATACATTTCATGTACATTTGTTCTGTCTGAGTACAAAAATGACAATACAAGTCAAACAATGTATTCATTCATGCTAAACATGACTGATTTCAAAAGTGCAGAGAGTAAACCAGCTTTGTACTATTAAATATTTAGCGTTTCAGTGTATAATTACACTGCAGGTAAATGAATAGTCAAATCAGTCAAAATGGGGTTATGAAATAATAGCTTTATGTCAACACTACGTACCTAGAATACATATGAATCTAAAGCAGCCTAAATGAAATTTGTTTTTACATAAAATATTATACATTTTATAACTAAAAAGTTTAATTTTACTAACATGTGAATATTTTATTCTCCATGGCAACATCTCTCAGATTTGATAGGTTAAAACATGAAACGTCACCATTTCGAATGGAAGGGGGTAATTTCCTTTAGTGAAGTCCACTCCGATACAGACTTCAGAGAAGGGTCCATTGTGGGCGCTTGTGAGCACTCTTGTGAAACACAAATTAGAAATGAGACACTCTAAGACCTAAGCGGGAACGTGCATATTAATGGAACAAGACTGCAAGTGTGCATACTGGAACACTGCTTGATTATGTCAGCATGTAACTGTGGTTAATATCTAAATACCTGTCCTGTTCAAGTTGTTTAATTGGTGCAATGATTTAACCTAATATTTAATCAAAGTAAAGCATAATTTATTAAAACAGAGTTGTGTTTTAAGCAGGTGTACATCTTGGTATACAGTTATGGTGTCATAGTGCAGCAAGATGTCATAGTGCATCTCACACAACTACTTGTGGCTAACAGGATTTCACTATGTACACAGGAAGAAGCACTGAGTAATACGTCTGTGTATGAATCATAAAATAAGAGTTAATTACATCCTTTATGTGATTTAAGTAATACATGTATTTTTTAAACTTGATTTACAAGTACTGCTGCAGTTATTCCAACAGGTAATCGTGTTTCCCAGCCCCAGTCTTTCTCACCTTACAATAAGATACCATGTAAAAGTATGGCAGAACTCAGCCAAAGTTATTACCAGGCCCTAGTTTTCTTTCTATAAATGTTAATTTATTAATTTATCATTTATTAACATTTGCATTTACTATTAAATACAATGTACTAGTTCCTTTTTTGCAATATTCTAACTACCCAGCAGGCTAGATAGGCCATTTGTAATCTATCTTAACTTTCAATTTCACACAAAATGTCTTAGCTATTTATAAAGTGAACAACTCATCAGCAATTATGATGGCATGCCTACAAATTAGACACAATCTGGAGCTACCTTTCTGTTTTGCCATGTTTAATGGTTCCCAGGATTTTTTCAGAAAAGTTCTAAACAGCAAACCTGCAAGGGATCTTAGCATTTGAGGAGTGTAGTCCATGTTGTGTTTTAAAAAAGTTTAATTTAACAGTAAACATCTTAAAGCAGTTGTTTGCAATAATATAGCCGTGCACTACATACAAAAACAGAATCTTCTAAATCTAGGATGGAGACTGGGAAAAAACAAATATTCCTGAAGTCCAGCAGCAGTCTTATGACATCTGAGTTGTGACAGGAAACAGCACATCACTAGAGAATTTCATTTCAATTAATTTGTTACTAAGGGAGATAGGCAGATCACCTGACACTCATGAGCACTCACAGACCTCCTTTTCACTTTCCTAGCACCGATCCTCCAGAGATATCTGCACTCTGATTTTAAAATCATTTCAACCAACAAAACCCTTGCTCCAACAAATCAGACTAATGAGGCGTTTCCTACAAAGTGCTTCATATTGCAATTAATTGAGTAAAAGTTCCTTATTAAGAAACCTAAGTAGAAATTATTTTTAGCATGCTTTTGACCTAGTTTACCAGGAAGGATATGAAACAGCATTTTCATACATTTCCTTGGTGCTCACACTTCCGTTTTGTTGTCAGTTCATTGTATTGGAATGTCAACAAAACATTTACCATTATAGAGCTACACACACGCATGTGCAAAACCAAGTGTGGTTTAAAGTTCTGAGCCTAATCATAAAGAAATAACAGAAACCAGAGCTCTTGCTGTCCAAGTATATTCAGATAGTCATGGTGAACTATTGTATTTGTTCTGAGTCTTTTTTCACTGCATTTTAAATCACAAAACATTTCTACATCCATTCATTTTCACCATTTTTCCTGGTCAGGGTCACTGTAACCTTTTGACCTTTTAAAATGTTACTATTAAAATTCTTTGCAATTAGAAAGCTTTTCAAAGTACTGTTAACAGTATTGGTAAAAGCTCTTGTTTTGAAATTTGTCCAAGAGATATCAATAGTTTGTTCTCAATAAATGTTTGTCAAGATTGCTGCATACCAGGAAGGATAACAATCCGGTGTCGTTCTGCTCACTAGTATTGATTAAACTATATTCTATAGAAAGCTTCTATCAGTTCTCTATCAGAATCTAGGACTGATTAAGATGTCACACAAAGACAGCATGTTTCAACAAAAGAACTGCTGGGGACCACTTTACAAGATGACTTGTAATCTTTAAATAAATAAGATCAAGAAAAACCCTTGAAAAACTACAGTATATGGCATGGTTAACACAAACACTTCATTAAACAAGAATGCAATAGTTCTTGAGCTTTAAGCTCAGACACATAAAAAATAAAAAGCAAAATGCACTAAAAAGCAAATGCATAAGCACTGGCTTAGTAAAATTGTTGCTTACCTTCTTTGGGTTTCATAAACAGTTGCTTTACACTGGCATACAAAAAAGACACTACATTTTGAACTAGTAACTGCAGGACATGTACAACAGTGCTTGTAAGCTCTGGGCCAGACTCACTTCAGCTCAGAAGAAACTTCCTCTAGTTCTGGCTTTATGTAAATGCTATTTCTGCCAAAATGATATGATTGGCTGAGGAGGCCTGATAAAAAAGGAGGCATAGGCACAAAAATAACAGAAGGCATGCAGGAGCAGATGCTCTGCTTATTCTTAAAGAGTAAAAACGAGCAGTTATGTTTAATGAGACAACTGTAAGGTTTGCTTTGGAATATATTTGCTTTGGAAACAGTTTTACAGTTTCAGATTTATTGAAGTAAAAAATAATGGGCAGAAACTCCAGTGATGTTTTCTAATTCTTGACAAACTAAAGGTCTTCAGTGACAAACTAGAAAAAAAACAACATTAATAAAAACTTTTTTCCTGTAACATCTGACAGTATTAATGTTATCTACTGTATGGCATGCATGCCTGCTTCTGTCCTGTCTGCTTTAGCAAGCTCAAGCTAGCTCAGCTCAATTAGCTAGTTCAATTGTCTCATTTTATTTGGTAATCACCTAGATGCTCTGTGCTTCCTAGTTGACCAAAAAGGAAATGAGATTATTTTCAGGATGGTGTTTTTTTTTACCTGAGACCTTATACTTGTAGTCTTGTGGTTCACATGTTTTTGTTAATATAAGTTGAGAATTAAAACAAAATTGTCCATCTGGTTTCATACATAAAAAACTCTTCTGCGAAAGCATTTTTGAAAATGCAAAGTATTTATTGGAATCAAATGCAGCAAAAACAGTACTGTAATGGATTAAGGTATAAATTAATTTAACAAGAAAAGCTAGTCTATGACCAGGTGACATGCATTTCTTAAATTCTCTTGCTTATTGTACAAAAAATAAATAAAACACCTTTAAGTAGCTTTTTGACCTGAAAAATTGATTTAAAAACAAATATTTTCATTAATGAAAAGAGGAATAAACAAGTCAGGAATTAATATTTCATTAGAATGGAAGATTAGCTTGAAGAAACTATTCCAAAGAATGGTCAGTTAAATCTCAGTAAATGCATCTCAGAGCAGAGGGACAGTTATTTCAACCCATTTTTATAGCTTGTAGTACACAGAACAGTCAGATTTAATTAAATACAACAGCAAATGAAAACTATAATGAGGTGACACCTTAAATTATAAGGGACTATTTTACAAATGAAAACATTGGAGAGGGGGGAATTTTTTTCCTCCATGTGGAAACCACACCATTACCAACACTGTAAACCACAAATCTCCTCATACATGTAAATTGATTTGGGATCATCTGGGATGAAAGCAATATAGAAATGCAATAACTCATTTTTCATTAATCAAGCCACTGTTTTTCACTACTTTGCACTAGTGCTATTGGAACCAGACTGTGTCAACACTGCAAAGAAGTTTCAGCTAAGAAGGCTGCTTGGATCCAAATCCTGTTCCTGGAGAGCACCAATTGGTCTTAAAGGCCTCCAGTTTCCAAACATTGAGGACACCTAAGTATTAAAACAGGTAAGCACGTCAATAAAGAGACCTCTGGTATCTGAGGGCTGACTCAAACTTGGACAGTATACTCAAATGATTTCTAAATTATTTAAATTAGCAAATCACCTATTACTGCTCCCAATTTACACATTTTATTTGCTCCAGGATCTTTAGGAATTGGTGACTCAGTATAGTGGCAATCTATACAACCTGGGTTTTATCAGGGTTGGAAACCCCTGATTTGGACTGAAAGTTAGTTGAACTTAGCATCCACCCATATCACCATGGACCTTCAGATTAAAGGGAACTAGTACCGCCCCAGCTGTACCCCAGCTCAGCACTTTACTTTATTCCATACCTCCCTGACATTTCCGTGCTTTAGTAAAGATACAGCCCCTGCTGTTTAGATCATTAAAATGGAAACCCAATTGTTTTTCACTGTCTCCAGGTTAGCCTTAAGTCTTTTACATATCTGGTTCTCCGGAATGGAAGCTTGCAGTACAGGTGCTGAAGTTAGTCCAGAGAACTGAATTTAAACACCTCTGATTGTCACAAGTGTTGTGACGAAATAATGTCGATTCATTTAAAAAAGAACAACATTTGGAGTACTCCAAATCAAGCAAAAGCCTTAGATTTTCCACCCAAGCGTTACTTGGGTGTTCAGTGTATTTCCTTGTCATTTCTGAAGACCAGGAATAACAGAATCGATCCATTCTATATAGATTAAGCCATTGTTCCTGCTGTCCTATATAGATGAAGCCATTGTTCCTGTGACTTGGTGCCTTGCCTCTTCACTTTTCATCACTGGTCATGCCTCCCAAGTTTCAAGCAGTTTGCAGTTTTCAGAACTGCACTAAGTACACACATAGTGATAATGTGACTAGTGATAGTCACTGTCACTAATTGAGTCACAGGCAACCTTAGTCATGTAATTTAAATTCTTCTGTAGAACACAAGATTTACTTTTTGCCCCATTGTTGTGCAGAGATTAATGCCTAATTTTCTCAGCAAGATTTACAATGGTCTATGCCTTGCAAAGACAAATTAAACTGAGCTCTGTGATCTGAGTGTTTGTTGATAATTTCTGTAACTGTTTCTTTTAGGCCCTGTTTGTGCTGAAGCTGTTTTTATCCTTAATCCAGCAATCTGAGTATAACACCTGAGGTTCAAAGAGGTTCATCTGAATTCTTCTTCCTTTTTCTAAATGGGAGGGAAATGCAAAAGCAGATTAAGATGTTTTTTTGTCAGTGTTGGGATTGAGCAGTGACTTTTGCATATCCCAAAATCATTTGAATAGTAAAAGTCTGAACTTTCTTTCTGATTTACATCCTTTATGCAAGGGAACCATGCAGTGATACTAAAATTACTTTGATTTGCTGTATTTTTTGCCCTGAAAAACCAAATTTTCTCACACAGGACTATAGGTGATAGGTCAGGTGGGTAGCTGTGTCAGCATGCGTAGGCTGCAAAGGAACAAGTAATAGGTTTATTCCATGCTGAAAAGAGAAGAAATAAAATACAACGTTTCGGCCGTGGAACCTTCTTCAGGTGTGAGCCCACCTTTAATAGGTGATAGGTGCAGCCAAAAAGCAATTATTTCATTTACACTATAGCCGCAAATTTGATAGGTGAAATTCTTTTCCTACTTTTGAAATCACAAGTCTTTAGCTTCTGCCACTCATTGCAGCATGAAGGTCTTTGATTTTATCAGCAAGACTCAAAACACTTCACTGGTGAATCACATTGTTCAAAAACTTTTACAAAGAAATTTAATACAAATTATTCTTTAAAGGAGGTAATATATCATTAAAAGCTTGTTTTGCGATAAAAGCAACACATTGGTTACCTTTTTGTGATCTATTTTTTTTATTAGAACAGCCTCTTAAGATGTCCCAAAATTTGGATTGTTTTTAAATGTCATGTGATTGAAGCCAACTTAATACTCAGAAATAGTGGAGTAAATCTTAACCTCCTCTAAAGAGAGAGAACAATGACTCAGTCAGAGACTACTTCAGCCTCTTTCATTGCAAACCCCTTCAGACCACTGTCTTTTCATTTCAGGGCTCCAAGTTCTCTGGTCGCAGACTGACCATCACATTCGCTCCTAATGCCAGATAAACAACTGTCCCTCTCTTGTGCGCAGGCTGATACTGATGGAAGGGTCTAAACAAAAACAAACTGAAAGAAGAGGAAGATCATGTGGGGATCACCCAGGAAAACGATGGTTTGCATGAAAATCAGGGGCTTCGCAATCAAGTTAGGCAGTATCATCTACAGTTCCCTCCAGAATTATTTGCACCCTTGGTAAAGATGAGCAAAAAAGGCTGTGAAAAAATGTCTTTGTTGTTTATCAGCTTGATCTTACACTGCAAATATGAGAGAAATCTAACCTTTCAGTGAGGTAAAATTATTCAAAGAAATAAATCCTTATAAAAAATAAATAATAATCACAATTATTCGCACCCCTGCATTCAGTACCCTCAATTTGCCAAGATAACATCATTGAGTCTTCTCTTATAATGCTGGATGAAGTGGGAGAACACATATAAAGGGAACTGAGACCATTCCTCCATACAAAATCTCTCCAGATCCTTCAGAGTTCTTGGTCTTTGCTTGTGGACTCTCCTTTTCAGCTCAACCCACAGGTTTTCAATGGGATTTAGGTCAGGGGACTGGGAAAAATCAAGCAAAAGCTTGATTCTGTGGTCAGTGAAACATTTTTTTGTGGATTTGGAGGTATGCTTTGGATCACTGTCCTGCTGGAAGATCCAACCACGACCCAGTCTTAGCCTACTGGCAGAGGCAGCCAGATTTTTATCTGAAATCTCCTGGTATTTGATGGAGTCCATGATGCCATGTATCCTAACAAGATTCCCAGGGCATTTGGAAAACAAAAACAGCCCCACAGTATCAAAGATCCACCACCACACTTCACAGTGGGGATTAGGTTCTTTTCTGCATGACCTTGACTCTTTTTACGCCAAACCCACCTCTGGTGTTTGTTGCCAAAAAGTTGTATTTTTGTCTAATCTGACCATAGAACCTGGTTCCAGTGGAATCAAAGTTCCAGTGATGTTTAGCGAACTCCAGGCACATACATGTGTGGTTTGATGACAGCAGAGGCTATGTTCTGGCAAGCCTTCCAAATAGTTGTTGGTATGGAGGTGGCGTCTAATTGTAGTTTTGGAGACTTGTTGACCCCAGGATGCAACCAACTCTTGCAATTGTCCAACTGTGATCCTTGGAGAAAGTTTTGCCTCTCGAACCATCCTCCTCATTGTGCGTGGGGGCAAAATACACTTGCGTCCTCTTCCAGACAGGTTCATCACACCTCCAGTTGTTTGAAACTTCTTAATTATTTTCTTAAGTGGAGATGGGTATTTTCAGGTATGAAGCTATTTTTTGTATAGCCATTGCCTGATATATGAAGGTCAACAACCTTTTACCATTTGTGTATTCTCTGATCTTCCCCATGTTGATGGATGACTAAGGGTGTTTGGCTTGCGTGTCACCTCATATTTATACCCCAGTGAAACCAGAAGTCAGGGATGACCACTTAAGAGTTCCTAAAGACTCAGGTGTGCTTAAAAAAGGTAAAATATGAATGGGAATATATGTTAATTAGATTTTGTTTATAGGAATTACTAGGGGTGCCAATAATTGGGACACATTTTTTATAAGGATTTTTTTTCTTTTGAGTAATTTTACCCCACTAAAACGTTAGATTTCTCTCATATTTTCTGTGTAAGATCAAGCTGCTAAACAACAAAGACACAGCCTTTTCTGATCATCTTTAACAAGGGTGCCAATCATTCTGAAGGACACTGTATTAAAGCCAAGAATACAGTGTCTATATGATGTACATACAGCAGGGTGCAATGCAATATTGTAAGATGCAAGATGGGTCATGGATTTTATAGTTTTGTTTTTTGGTGTTTAAATTATTTTGTTCTCTCTTCCTACCATAGTTTTGCTAAGTTTCCTCTGTAAAAAACAGTGTTACTCCTAGCTCTGACTCTTCCCTCCTCTTGCTTTAATGAAAGAGGTTTATGATTAGTTCACAAATCAAAATGTGCACTATCATCAAATACTTTTTCTAGGAGCTTCTACCCCCTCTCTACAATTCTTTAACAATTCTCTTTTCTAAGATTTAATATTGGTAATTGTTGATAACAGTCATTGCTAAAACTTACATTTGCTACAAAATGTCCTAATGTGACACATTGAGTAAATAATCTGCACAGTGACAGAAAGCTGTGTCCAAGCTTCTCTCCCTGTCTGTGTGTCTGTGTGTCTCATGGAGAGCAAGCTGGGGTATGCAAAAAGACAAATTCCTAATACAAGAAATTGTATATGGCCAATAAAGTGATCTTATCTTATCTTATATACATAGTAACATGCTAAACACTTGAAAATCAAGAGGAACAACTTTTCATCGTCAGCTGCCATTAAACTGTTGTTACAGTACTGTCTCCAAAAAACTGTCAGTGCCAATTAGGAAAGTGTGTATTTACATACTAGCAACTGTTTTACAGAAAGGGCTGCCAGGTGTAAAGCACCCATAAGGCACTGTAGTTTTCCAAATACTGCAACAACTGTCCAGCTGTTGAGAGAGATTCACCATAATAAGGTCTGACTGAAGATGAGTCTGGGTTACAGTATTAGGCAGCTAGAAAAGTCTTGTTTATAATGACATGTTTTTGCAGGTCTCAGTCATACTGGCATTCTGTGGTTTCTGATGAAAGCAGTCTTCTCTTACCTGGTACCGGTCGATAGGATCTTCCTGCTGCAGCTGGTTCTCACGCATAGACTGATACTCCTTTTCATATTTTTTCAGCTTTTTTGTGGGCACCTGAAAGCAAAAAACAATTAAAAATAGGGTAGTTCATATCTTTATATCAGCCCATGAGCACATTATAGGGACATGATCCCCCAAGCCCTCAGTGGCCTTGAATTCACTTGTTACATAAGGCTGTCGTTTTGGCGTAGTGGGATTCACTGCTGTCAGAGGATGGTGATTGGTATCTGATTTATAGATGAATACTACATGGACATGGACATCAGAAGTTCAGAATAGCACCAGGGTGGGGTGGCAAGAGGTACTTGGACACCCTGGGCATGAAGACCCCACCTTTGGGCAAAATCACAAGGGGCAGTCCACCCAGCACCAACCTGCATGCACTGAAAGGAAGGAGAGTGCCTCACAGCAGTGTTGGGGAGAAGTTAAGAAGGGACTAACTTCATGTCAGGGAAGGCATGACATGAAGGCACCTTCTGGGGGTGGGGAGCCCAGACCTCCTGCTGAAGATATAGGGAATACCCCCATGCTGAGGCCAACAGAAAGGAGGGAATTTCCCTTAGTCAGAAAGGAGTGCATCAGTGGATAAGGCCATCGAAGATATGTGGCAATGCAGCTGTCCAGGCCTCAGATTAGGTCAGCAGTGCCAGTTTATAGAACTTTTGTGGGGTTTCCAGGACACCTTTGCAGCTCAGGATGAGGACAGCACTCATACCAGCCTGGTGCAACACTATATCAAACATAGGGACAGCTTCACCCATCTGGTTGCCACCCCTGTTGTTAAGTGATGGAAGAACTGACCAATGCTGGCATTGTGGAGCCCTCAGACAGCCAATTGCTCTTCAAGCCAGCGCTCATCAAGAAGAAGGATGACTCCTTCCAATTCTGTGTGGACTACTGGGACCTCAAGCAGGTGACCAGGAAGGATGGGCTCTATTCTTAACAAACAGATCTCAACAGACCAGATTGAGGAAATGGTTATCTGACATTTACTACACTTTCACTGGATCACTACAGGACCGAGTCTTTTCCCTCCTACTGTACATTTTGTACATCAATGATTGAAGAGCAAACACACAGACATCTCATAAATTTGCTAATGACACAGTCCTGGTCAGCTTATTAAAGAAAATCATCATAGGTCCATTCTAAATGCTTTTACTAAATGTCTGATAAATTCTCTTTGGAGTTAAATGTTTTGAAAACAAAGGAACTAGTCCGTAATTTTAGGAAAAATGCAACACTCCTCTAACCGACTGTAATTAACTGTCAGACTGTATACATTGTCAATGACTACAAGTACTTGCGACTGGACTCAGACAAAAACTTAGGATGGGACAGTTGCTACGACATCATTTATGAAAAAGGCCAACAGAGACACTTTTTTGGTCAACTCAGCTATTTCAAGGTAGAATTTTGCTATAAGTCATTTATTGAAATTGTCTTAAAATAATTATGCAGCCTTGCAGAAAACTTCAAAATCTGTAGTAGGAAGAAATTTTGACATTTAAAAAGTATTTTATCATAATAATGATGAAGTATTGTATACTATCAATAAAAAAGACGAGTTCTTTCAAAAACCACTAGATGGAGGTATTTTTACACTAGTAAGGCTGGGAGGAATCAAATTCTGAGCAACACATATTGATCAAATAACCACAGAGTAATTAAATTCCCTTCCTCTGATTTATCTTAGCACTCAACTGGACACTCACCTCAGTATGAATTGTAGTACTCAGATAAACCTTGTTCAAAATTATTTCAGAATATGGCCTTCGGTTTTAAAACCGTGTTTATTCATGTTAACATTCTACTTTAAAATCAAGTTGAGATGCACACCAGAAAACATAATTTTTACCCCACTTTAACCTTTTGATGGCTGAGTGGAAATGAACATTCAATAGATCACAGATGATAAGGGTAACACAAGGCTCTGAGAAGTCATCTTGACTTATTTTTCCTGCAGTATGCAAACAGAGAAATTGGTTTCACATCATGCAAGTTGAGAACTGAACAACAAATTAACATATCTGTCTTCTGTAAAAGTGAAATGTTTTGACAATTTGTAAAGAGATGCAAAGTACAAATCTTTCTGATTTTCCAGTGGATTACATCTCTGAAAATAATAAAAATCTAATCATCAATCAATAATCATAATATGAACAAAGTACGTTTTTCATATTTGTGTTTGCTTATTGATAAGTACAGCATTTTTATTTGTATGGTATGTTGTTGTGTATCTTCACAGTAACTGAAATCTTAACCTCATTCAGTTTTTGACAATTATAAATGAATACTTGTTTACAGCTACCCAACCTATTTAAAAACAGTGAGCACATCTAAGGAAACCAAATTGCTTAAAAGCTCAAGACCAGAACTGAAAGAATGTCCCCTTTAACAGGCTGCAAGACCAGTCACTCAGGCAGACAGACATCGAATGTTCCAGGGTGGTGTCTTCTCATTACCATTTTTAAATGGAACCTGTCACCCAAGTCTATAACATTTCTCATAAATGGTGAAATTGGGGATGCTCTGTTAACATGTGTCAGAATACACATATTTCACTAGGTAGAAATCCCAATAAAACCCATAATTGAAAAATGAGTAAGGACCTGTATTCTGAGCTGATTATTAGCTTCCTCCTGCTTAACAAGGGTGTCACGATGAAGACACAAGATCAGACAGTTTATTCAGCCTTTCAGCAGCAAGTTTTTCAAAGTCACTGTACTTCCAATGTGTTGCTTAAATACTACCTGGTAAACCACTGGTATGAAGCAAGTCTTCTGAAAATATGTGACTATTCACTGCTGTTGAGAAGACATTCTATTAAAAGGGCTTATTAATTTGGATTGCATAAAGATATTTTCCTTTGTGTTTTGCAAATTACATAAGCATTCTGGAGAAATGAAATGTGATGAACTAACACATACGCAGTTAGCTCTTCTTCATCATTTCTTTTTTTCTCCTTCTTCTCATTAATAATAATATCATAATTATTCTTTCTTCTTTAAAACCATTTTCCTTTCAGAAATCTGAACATCAGTGTCCTGACCAATTCCAAGTATACATATATTTCAAATCTTATGGGCATGTTACAACATAATGTTGCATAAATCTCCTAAGTGTGCTGTACTAAAATGATGGCCTTCTTAAACACTTTGTAAAGATAAAACTTCTGTAAAAGATAACGATTTTTTTGTTTACATTTGTGATTTACATTGTGATTCACAAATTAGAAATGTGATAGAATAGAATATGCTGGATCACTGTAGTACACAAAAAAAACAGAACACATTAAATAACTCAGTTCAGACTTGGTTCATTTTCATAAGAAACATACTATCTTTGATGAAAGCAAAGGACAGCAACACTACTCTGGTTTTTACCTTTTTGTGATAAAGTCTGAGACACATTTACCCCAGTATTTGTACCCTTGGAACAGAATATCATATTTCTGTGTTATAAGAACCCTTCAAATGGCAAACTATTTTGATTAAATTGAGTTTGTAACAAACGTTTGTGAGGGATGACAACAGCCAATGTCTCTCTCACCTCTGCTACTTGAGCTAGTGATCCTCCATTACATCACTTCCTGAAAAAACTATAAATACCACAATCAGCCACTCTCACTTACATTCATTTTTCTGCTCTCTCCTCCACCCCATCTCCACCTTTGCAGCTGCCCCTTGGTTACCTTCTCCCTCTGTATGGGGATCCTGACTTCCATGCCAAGGTTGGTCCTCTTCCAAGCAGGTTAGGCCAAAGTTTCTTATTCCTCAATAAACATTCTTAAACACTTTTTCTTATTGGATGATGTTATTCCTCATTAAGCATGAGGTACACTGAGATCATAACTACTAAGAGGAGTACTTTGACATCCCACTATCTGAGAACATCATAAACTAATGTCACTTGTTTTTATCAAAATTCCAAGTGACAGGTATTGCAGAACCCAATTAATGTAATTAATTATAAATGTAGACATATTTAACATTTTGAACAGCATTAGCTAAGTCAAAACAAGGGACTTGATCAGCAACAATATTGGAACTCAAGAACACAAGTGGAAATAAACCATAGGAACATTTAAGACAAGAAACATAATATTTTTCCTCATACAAATGATTTTGGGATTCTGAAACCAACTCCCTAGCTACAGGCCACAAGAGTGTATGACAAAGAATTATGTGATGGACTTTGGACAGCAGGGGATTTTAACTGCAATTATTAACATATACAGTTCCTGTGTGAGAAAAATCAGATTTTGTATAATAATGCTGACTGCCAATTAAGATACAGAGTCGATCTGTGTAATACAAGCCAGATGCCAGGCAGCCTTCTTTAATTGCTTATAGACCTAATTAAAATCACACACTACATTTCATGTTAATCATCATGGCAAACTTACATTGTACAGAGTGCTATATCATTAAAACGTGTAGCATAGAATTCAACAAGCTAGTATAATAATACTTTATAACTGCAACAAGTTATAATGCTTTATAACTGCAACAGATGCAACAGAGCACAGAGTACAGTATTGTTAAACACATGTCTAGTCAGCTGCCCTTGCATGTACCAGAGCCCAAAAGAGGAATTATTTTCTGGCATTGGGAATTTCAGCAATGGGACTAACCTGGATGGTTCCACTGTTTCTGAGGATGCCCTTTTCAAACCAGCAATGAACTCTACAGAGTTTCAAACCCAAAACAATGTACCTAAGAAAAACATGTTTATTTTCCTTTAATGTACAAGTTAATTTTTTTAGTTCATATAACATTTCGATCACTGCTTATACAAACAGCAGTGTTACAATAGCCTGCTGACAGATTTTTCTGATAATATTCCTGCATCCAATTTCAATATGGTACCTGAAGAGACAATGAAATGGATTGCTGCTGTGACGTCTTTTGAAACCCATGTTTATCATCCAGTCAATTTGGCAAGGCTAAGAGCTGACTGCCAGCTACAATTGTGTGTTTTTCACATCTCAGCTCTCATTTTTGAACTGCACTCAGGAAAACAAGGAAGTGCAAGCAGACTCATCCAGCCTGTCCACCTTCAAGTCATGCTGTCTTCTTACATGTTACAGGTAACACACCCCAGTACTGAAGGAAAGCAAGGACTACCCATAAGCGACAGAGAGGCTGCAGGAGTTACTGACAGCCGAGAGAGCCCTGGCCGACTAGTCCCACCCCGACATCCAGAGCACTAAGCCAACTGTTCTCTGCTTAGGGGAACAACATCACAGTTGGTCCAACCTGTGACCATAGAACTCAACTTGCTCTTGACAGACAACCTTATTGGTTGAACCATTTTGAAGGCTTCTGTCTTAGTTATAAATTTATTAACCACTAACTTCCTTCCACAATACTTGCATTGTTTTAATCCTGCAATTGCAACGTGAGCACATCATATGAACAAGCAATTGATGTTTATCCAATTCAGGGTCATGGTAGCCCACGGCCTATCCTGAAAGCATTAGTTGCAAGGTGGGAAACATCCTGCATGGGACTGCAGTTCATCACAGGGCACACACATACGCAAACATGCACACACTCACACCAGGGCCAATGCCAATTTTTTTTACAGAAGCCAGTTAACCTACCATTATGTTTGGACTGTAGGAGGAAACCCAAGAGAACACAAGGAGAACATAGAAACTCCATGAAACAGCATTCCAGGGTTGCAGTGCTGAGAGGCAGCAATACTAACCAATATATGCAGCCTGATAATGAATACCATATTTAAAATTTTAAATTGTTTCCCACTCACAAAGCCACTCATTGGTACTCAGTGTTGACCAGACAGAAAGTAATTCAAAGTGTTTTAAGTGACATACTTCTGATCAAGATCACAGATCTTGAGCTACAATATAATGGTACACTTAGAAATTCCTCTATAACTGCCCCTTAAAAGAGAACGAATAGAAGAAATAACACTCATGGAAAATTATGTGTATTATTTTTTCCCTTAGAATAGTTATTTATGGGTTTAATACTCCTGAATGCAGGTGCATTCCGTAGTTAATTATGGTAGTTAATTCTGAAGTTATGTAGAATGTACAGTAGTTAATTATGGTGACCTGAAGATAAGAAAGTAGAATTTACATTTTCAAAATCGTACAAACTCAAGACAGGAGCCATTTTTACTCTCAGACTGTTTCACAGCAGAGGAGTACTACAGAACTGTTTTAAATGTACATAAAATGCTCCTTTGGAGAGCAAATGTATTTATCCAATTCTTGTAAATTTAAAACAGTTATAGATATTAACTGTTTACAACTAATTTTAAAACTGAAACCAAAATAAGAATACTGTATCAAAGGAGATCAGGCAGTAAATTAGGAAATAACAGGATTTTGTTAGAAAAGAAAACTTAATTTGCTAGCAGGGATTGTGAATATACAGTTCCAGAGTTTCACAGTTCATCAGCTCCTGTCTTTACTTTTTTTTAAGAATAGAGAAACCAAGTAGTTTACATGGAGATTGTATCAAGCAAAAGAAGTAGGACAGTTTTTAATTACAGAAACAAAAGGGGCATTCTCTCACACCTCTGTGTCCCTGGCAGATGCCACAGTGCACGTATCATCAAGACATGTGCTCCTCCTAGAGAGTCAGATGTCTCCTCTTGACTTATCACACTGACCGCTAAGCTCACCGACCTCTCAGCACAGGAAATGCTCCTCACTGCTTCCATAGCAACAGTCACCCTTATCAGCTTACACTCCTCCCCAAGAGGATCCTTAGTAAAGCGCACGACAGATAATAATCTAGCTTGATCTTACTGCATAACTGAAATTTCTGTCAACAAATAAAGCAGCTTTTGAGTCTAGTGCCTTTTTGGGATTTTACTGCAGTATTTTTTTAGTATATTAAGAGTTAGATTTTCCTAGAACACATCATTTTTACATGACTGTTTTTCTAAACACAGAGGCTAAAAGACATGTAGCAATACTGTTACGTTATGAATTAGTTTGCAAAATAAAATTGCAGCCTATTATCTGTGTACGTACAATATACGGTACACTGCAATTGTGTGCATACTGTTTGATATAATTCTTTCAAGAAGACATAAAGAGAAATAACTCCAGTCTAGTCATTGCTTGTTATTTGCACAGATTGGATCTCTTCTTTCTCAGACTTAGGAAAAAAATATGATTGATGCACAACTATGAGTTACAAACACAAGTGAAATTTCACCATGACACTTAAGGATTGATCACTAAGCTCAGAACTGAATATAAAATCCATCAAGAAGGGCTTTGTGTAAAACAATTAAAATGACAGTCAGCATTAGAAGACCTCGTCACTGACAGACAGCTACTTGAGCAGGAAAGCTTTGCAAATGACAAGACTTTTTTTCTGCTGTACCAAGAAAGCAGAAATACAGACAATTAAAATGAGTATGCAGGTTTCAGTTTCAGTAGAGATTTCTGTGAGGTTCAGTCATTTCTTTGCCCTGCATAAAGCCAACTTTCACCTACCTGCCACTGAAGTTTTTTCTGACATCTGCAGCTCTTGCAGCACATGCAAAACATCATTACTGCTTGCAAAGCAGTCTATTGAAAAACCCTCAAGTGACAAGCCATAGTTTGTTTTTCGACTTCTTGTAAACTCTGACAGCAATACAGACAAATGTGAATATATTGTGAGTGTTGTTTCTCTCATATTCCTCAGGCCCCAACAACTTCATGTGTGCACAGCTTTTAAAAGGTCTGATAACTTTTATGTCACAAATAACAGTAGAACAGCACATTCCACATTAACTGTATATATATTTTAATTGAAACTAGTGCCGGGAATTATGACATGCTGAAATACCTTGCACAGCTGGTGCTCTCCTGTTATGTGAGTGAGCACTTTAAGAGCCATACTGTATATGTGGGGCTGTGTTCGTTTAAGTGATTTGATAGGAAAAGGTGCAAGCTTAGTGGCCCACTTTTTATAAACCAAGGCCCTAGAGAAGAGCTGCTCATGCTCAACTACAAATTTCCATTCCTGAAAGCACAACTACATCAGCTTTTATTTATGATAAATATTTATTTGCTGATGATTTGGGGATGTTTTCAACTATTTTTTCCACATGATTTCCACACACTGTGAAGTACCTCTGCACACTCCCAGTTTATGGGACTTATTTTTATTTCCATCTGGTATCACTATATACTGTGATTACCTAGACTCCTTTCGGGGAGTCTAGATTTAAATCAGATTTCATTTGTTTTTCAGGGGTTAGTGCACTTGTATACGTGTATTTTAAAACAACAGGCCTAAGGCATCAAGACCTCTGAAAATCTCCAGAAGGCAACAGAGAGAATTAAAGGAGGACTGCAGATCTTGTCAATGCTGAAATATGATGCCAACTAATGCTGTGTTCCCCTAGATGTGATTATTTTTTTAGCAGCTCATTGAAGCCTTTTATTCTATAGTATGTATAAGCACACAAAACATCACACATTCGTTTCTGGTGCTTTCCTCTATCTATTGGATATTAACAGTTTCTTATCCAAAACCTTTCCCCAATTTCACAATCCACAAATTTCAAAATCAAAAAGTACAAAATCACCGTGAATAGGCTCAGGGGATGACTCACACCAGTTGGCTTTTCATTGTCTCACCTGACAAGGCAATTAGGTGCCTTTGAAATGTTAACTCTTCCTGTACTTTGAGAACTGAATACTGATATTATGTAAATCAGGCATAACTCAATTTCCAGTTTCACTTTATAGTGTCATGCCACTGAAAACTGTTGTCTAAATCTCTGCTAAATTACACAGTGAATTATTTTAGTTGGAATCCTGGAAATCATATATTCTTATATAATCAGTAAGAGGTAGAAATCTGGTAACAGTAGCTACTGAACTCAAAACAACACCATCAAACACAGTACAGGAGTACTACTGGGAAACGATGTCTGGGGACCTGGGGACCTGAGCAACAAACATAATCCACTCAATAAATGAAACAGCCAAAACATTGTGGTTCTTCTCTTTTCAGCATGGAATAAACCTTTACTTGTTCCTTTGTAGCCCACACATGCTGAAACAGCTACCTACTTAAAGTAAAGACACATTCAGCTTTAGCATTGTGTCTTTATTAGGACAGAATAGCTATTGAAGTGCTGCTTGCCGCATGAACGCTCCACAAACACAACCAGGGAAAAAGGTGAGACCCTGAATCATATTCTCAATAGTCTCAATAGTCTCATAGTCTCAATATTTCAAGGGACATGTAAGATATGACGGGTTGAAAACAACATCTAAAAGTGTTTCACAACTACAGGTTCAGCATAGGTTCTTTCCTAAAGTGGAAAGATGCTGTTTGATAAATTCTGCTACAAAATGTGAAGCTGGACATTCAGTATTTTCACTTTATTCATTTACTAATTCAGTTAAACATCATGGGGTTCTTGTTCTTTAAAGATGATGTTCTCCATCTTTGTGCTGCAGTTTGAATATGTAAATAATAGCATCTATCTGTGTATTCAGATTTAAATTCTCAAAAATGAGGTGTTCACTCACCATGTTGCCTACATTCATCTGGGAAATCCAAAACAATCAACAACTGATTAAGGATGCTACCTTATTTTTCATTTTTAAATAAAACATTTTAAACCATTGTGTCTGCTAAGACACGTTTTGTAACAGAAAGACTAACTTTTATTTCCTGAACCTTTTAAATAGCAATTTTGGCTGCAAGAACTGGTGAATTTGTATTGAGTTTAAAAGGGTACAGATGTAAATGTGCATATGTTTCTTTCTCCCACAATGTGTAGTGAAGTTGGGAAAGAAAACATGATATATCACTTGTTTGCCTTAAAGTGCTTGTTCAGATATTTTACATACTAATTTAGTTAGATCTCTTCACTGGTGTTGAATCTTATTCTCAATAACAATCACCCAATTCTTCATCCTTTGCAAAGAGCAGTTCAATATTTGTCAAAAAGCATTTAGAGACAGAATGCTACAAGAATCACATAACAGCTTTTTTTCTCTATTCATGAATATGAAAAATAAAAACACCAACCAAATAAGGATCTTAATGATCAGTTATTGATTAGAAAGACCTTTAGCTAAGAGGGTAAGAAGGATCTTACAAATGGACAAAATGGCCTGGGGCACAGTTTCTGCCTATTAGCATGAGACTAAAGCCTTTCTGAGCAATATGACCTGACCTACTAGAATTTCTGGTCAGGAAAAGCAGTACTCAAAGTCCCAGTTACTTAACATATGCCAACTGCATACTAAATACTAACTATTGGAAAATTGAATTTGATGAAAGCCACGAAAAATGCCATCCTGAGTTATACTGTATGCTGACTGGTTTCTATGAGGCCATATAAAAGAAAGTCAGTTTTGGGGGTATTTAACATCTTTACAGGCTGTGCTGTGCAGATTGTGTTCTGGCAGAATCTGACCTATCCAGATAGAAATTATTGTCATCGGGCTTTTTTCAAATCTTCTCATGCAGTGAAAAAACATGCCGTGAGCCTCTAATAGCTGTATGGAAAAAAAACAAGGAGTTTTTGATGATGCATGTGTTGAGGAAACATCCTGCTTCTAATATATAATAAAAGTAGCAGTGCTCCAGCAATACAGACCTCAACCTTTTAAAGAATGTGTATAATGTTTTATTTGATTTGTTATATTGAATTCAGAACATGCTTCAACTCTGGTAGTATTCAGATAACCCCCCAAAATAATGTTGACTAGAGACAGTACAAAAAATATACAACAATAATTAAGTCTTCTATAATTAGGCCTGTCCTCATTTTAAGAATACCCCTTTCTTTTGTAACCTGTGAAAATAAATTCTGGTTTATTTTTTACTACGTCATCATAATTCCAAAGTGTCTGCGGCGTTTACTTACACCAGTGTAAAATGAGTCTTAACTTTGCATGATTTTGCTTTAGAAAAGGCTCTATGCACAGTATAAACAGAAATAAATAAGTAGGGCCAAGGAAACATTTCAGGCTGATTTTTAACAATCCATATTAATACTGTAAAATGTGTATACAAGTTTTTGCTGCAAAACAAATACAATCAAATATTCAAATTCAATTCAAATATTATATGTACTTTTTTGTCATTTTTTTGTCATTTACTCAAATTTTAGAAGATTAATCTGAATTTGAAATACTGTACACAAGAAGTCTTAAATTTAGATTTTGTTCCAATATTTTGGATTTTTTGAATTTTTTTTTAATCTTTCACTCACATCCCCAACAAAAAGAAGACAAATGCTCCTTAACTGTACGAGAGACTAATTATATGAAGTTGTGAATGAATGAGCTGCAGCTTAAGATCCATGTTTTTCTGTAGGATGCTTGAGTTATGAACTTTACATGTAATCTTATCTTAATAATGTAAAAGACATTCTTTCTTATATGAAGTAAACTGTAAACCTACCACAGGCTTTGGCTTAGAGTCAGCCACCATGCTGGCCAAGAAGTCTTCCTCGGAGATCTGATTAATGACGTGGGCATCGTAGGCCACCGTTATGGACACTTCTTCCATCATTTTGGCAAACTTCCTTTAGCAACAAGCAGGTGAAATCCAGAAGGAGACGAGCAACAGGTTTACCAGGCTGTGTATAAGTCACACTGTGGGATCCACCCACCTTAAGGCCTGAGACAAGGCGGAGATGCCTAAGGTGGGAGGTTAGGGGGAGGTGTTTAATGAAAAACAGAAAACACCAGCACCTGCTTCCTGTAATCGAAAGAAGCTGTATTTGGTTTGAAGTCCAGGGACGTACAATCATAAGTCACCCATAATCAGTGCTCGTGCGCGGTTCCACTATGTGGTCATGTGTGCCTGCCAGCTCAGTTTTCTGTCTCAGATTTCCCCTTCTGAAATACACAATTGTCTCCAGAGGTGCAATGTTGCAAAAGCTTGTGAGCTGAGTATTTCACATGAAGCCCTTGGCAACCATTTCCTGGTACAGCAGCATTTCTAAGTCTCACTATCTCAACACATCTCCATGATGTTTAAAAACGATCTGCTTGTTTATAAATCAGGAGAAGGCACAGTGCAGCCCAAAGATCTTTCCGTTTTCTTTGGTTCCTGTGCTTCAACACTACTTGTACAGATAAGTTAAACAAAAAACCTCAACCTTCTGTTAGAAAACTAAACAAGTAAAGATCTTATGAGCTTTTTTCTTTCTGCAGATTTTAAAACTGTGAAAATTCTAATTCTTTCTAATCTTTATTCACACAAAGGCTCTGTTCTGCAGAGCAGGAGCCAGAAAATTCCTGCAGTTGTAAGCTGATTATCATTTAACCTTCTCTTTAATTCAAGGAAATAAGTAAACGAAAAAAAATCCAATAATAACCTCCTGATTATGTTCTTTATACTCAGCAAGAGGATAAAGATAGACCATCCTTCCCCTAAAGTTCCCTGTCCTAGGTTTTTGAGTAACTAACAAAATTGGAGACTTCAACAGTTCATTTGATGTTATAGGTAGAGTGCCATAACAAAAGGGATATTTATTTTTCAATAATCAAAAATCAGCTGTAGAACAATCATATATTTTCTAAATCTGCAAATTATTCTTTTGAGGATGCAACAGTATACAGGAGATATTCCTCTGAAGATGGCTTCTTACACACCCATTCACAGGAGTTTTAGCTCAGGCTATGCTGTACATCAGTGAAACACTCCTTAATGTTTTTTTATCCACTTGTCAGTATAGAGGAGTGAATCCTACAGCTGCCTTCATAAATATCTGTAACAGTGATTAAGCTCATAAAGCAGTCAATATTGTTTGCATTTTTCACAGGAAATACAACCCAGCATATTCACCCTGAGTTCGCTATCATTCAAAAGTCAGGCAGAAATGACAGATGAACTGAACATTTGCCTTAAACCGGTTCAACACCTGGAAATGCTCTTTTCTTCCACATGCCCATCAACATATTTACTTTTCCTCTGAGATGGCTTCTACACATCTATTAGATGCTTTGCAAACAGCGGTCCTTGATAAAAAACTTTTAATTTTTCACATCTCAGAAAAAAGGCTTTGTTATTTGAGAATCTATTCAAAAGCACACAGGTATTTCATATAATACTGAAACATGAAGGTGGCAATCCAGTTACATTAAAACCAAGAGTGGGAGGAAAAAGGTTTCATGTTGTCTTCCCTTCTTCGTCTGTGAGAGACTTTGGTAGAGGATCCCAGCAAGAAAACAAATGAAGTACTATTTAAAAAATAGGAGCACGTGATACCATACCACATCCACAACAAAACATAAACACAGATTCGGTGTCTAAACCAACATTGCTCTTACATGTGAAAGACTTACTAACCAGCAATGCTGCAGACAGAAAAAAAGAAAAACAAGCTTCTGTAATTGGAAAAAAAGACCACTCCGTACAAAGCAGGTATATGCATAGGCAGTGAAACCCCCTTAGAAAAAAGAAGAAAGATACGTTTTCTTCTTTGTGCTAGCATTGGGAATGCATACTTGTAGGCAGGCACATACGAGCAGGGCGTCTGTGAGGCGCTGAGAGCTTCTTTGTGCTCAGAACGAAAGCAGGCATTTCAGGCAGGAGAACAGCCCATGTGTGAATTATAACTCTCCCTTGACGACTGAGGCTCTGGTTCTTCTATACACCTGCTGAAGTCTGCTGTCCAGGTAGTTTTCCCACACCTCAACCTCTCTCCATTGCTCCTCCTTTCTCTTACAAACTCCCTTTTTCTCCCTGCACCTTTCTCACTTTAAAGGCTTGTTTCACACATTCAGGAAGCAACAGCCTTTAACAGCCCACATTTCTTGCAAATAGACTTCAGACACCACCCCCTTGTAAAAAAAAACTAGGCGGAAACCATTCAAAATGTTTGCTCACAGATAAAGACTAGCATTTAAATTACTGCTTGATGGCCTGTTTCAAAATACAACCTCTTCAGTAACTGGTACAACTTCATCAGCTAAACCCCATCTAAAGACCCTTACTGTCTCCCTTGTGTCTGTTTTATCGTAGTTGTGCATGTCAGGGTTGGGATCAATTGCAGCATGCTAGCTATACAAATAAATGTTATTTTTTTCTGGACCAGTTATACCTGCTGGGGAGCTCTTAGATGAGAGGGAAAGGTCTGTGCTGCCTTTTTGTTCATAGGACTTCACCTCTTGAATAAATCAGGACTATCATACAGAGATTATGTTTTACAAAAGTTTATTGAGTGTAGAATACTGGTGCACACTATCAAAGAACTTGTAGAATTATTTTTATTCTGTCCACACCCTGTGCAGGAACCTGTCATGCTGAAAGCTCTCATTGTAAAATGAGAAGATGTTACTGAGAAAATACCAGAGGGCAGGTTTGGGTCCAGAAGTAACATTTAAGTTATGATAAAAGAGAACAAATTGCAGGAACCACCTAAAAGTCCATTTCAAACTTAAAACGTTTAAACTGTTTTAATTTTCATCTAACATTCTTACTGCACTGAACTTAAATTTTAAAAATCATAAATGAAAAATAATATACATAGCTAGTGACACTTAAACTGTGCAAGCCTAATTGTAGTAGATCATCAATCTACTAAATGTCCAATATGAACAGAAGAGATTTTTGTTGTACTTTACCTTGCAGAGCCACTCTGGCTGTAGAGGTATAGTAGTGTAAGTGAATTTCATGCCAAGGCGTTCGAATTGATAAAGAGCCTACTTAGTGACAAACCCACTCAACTCAGTCATAACTAGCTAGATCAGTGGTTCACAAATTATTTGGACAAAGAACCACCCCTGATCAAACCAAAGCATCCAAGTACCACCTACAAGTCATCTTCTTATAGGAACCACAGAAAACCTCAATGACCAGCATGACTGTGCGGGTGCACACACACACATATAATAAATATAATAATAATTAATAATACACTTTATTTGATATAACGCCTTTAAAGGTGGCTTCTCAAAGTGCCTTACAGAATGACAACAGGAACAACAACAATTAAAAATAAACAATAAAAAAGCACCATTTCAGTGAGAGGGGTGAGCCTGTTTAATCGAGCCTTTAGTCGAACAGATTTTAAATTGTCAGGCATTTTCTTGCCAAGGCCTCATGGTGGATGCTGCAGTGCGTCCACTTCATATCTGGAGCAACCTCTCTAATTCGTGCAACTACACTGCTGTGTCGGCTTGTCATCACTCTAGCACCGTGAAACTTCGACACATTTTATCCAGTCGATGCCATTCTCTTCGATAAATTCATCCAGAAGCTGAAATATGTGCTCTCCTGTAGTTCTTGTTGGTAGCGGCTTACAGAACAGAAAGTCCTCATGGGACATACCCTCAAACTCGTATCTAACGTAAACGAGCAAATTGGCCAAATCAAAGGCATCTACAGACTCATCTAATTGCAGTGAAAAGCATCTGCTCATCTTAACGCGCTCTGTCAGCGTACTTTTGACATCATCTGCCATATCAATAATTCTATGAGTGACTATGTCTTTCGACTGGGGAAGCAGGTTGAGCTGTTTAACAACTTTTTCTCCACACATTATTCACAAATAGCGTGGGGCTTACCTGCTTTAGCAATCCGCAAGCTTGCATTTTTCCCCATTTCCGTTTCAGGAGTTCATCTCAGAAGGTAAAAGATGATATTATTTAATGCGCATGGGAGAGAAACACAGAGACGCTTGTGTATTTTTCTCAAAATTAACATAGGACAGTCCTTAAATATTTTTTTTGTTATCTATCACGCTTTCCTGTGCTCACAAGACTGCCAGTGTTCCAAAACCATGCACATTCTCCTACCTTCCTATTTGCTGGAGATAACTTTTTTTAAATGCAACTGGCCACTTTCAGGTACGTTTGTAGTACGCATTTCTATACAATGTTATAGAATTACATAGTAGTTCTTGGGTCCACTCAAGTATTGCCGTGCACTGTATTGCAGTACGTAGGCTGCGTATTTGACACATAAACTAATTTTATTAAAATAGCAAATATGAAAACCCATCCCAATTTTTCATTGCACACATCAAATTTTCAAGCTCATCTGGCATACCACCTGGGGGCGCTCCGCGTATCATAGTTTGAGAACCACGGAGCTAGATACGTAATATCAAATAAGTGGGAACCAGATAGGTCTTCAACTTAAGATACCAGAATTTCCCACATTAATAAGAATGGAATTTCAAGACAGCCAACAGCTAATGTGTTTATCATCACTGGTCTAATAAAAAAGGAGAAAAAAAGAAAAATGGGAGTGACAGTAGAGGAGGAGAGATATGACAAAAGGGAAGAAAGCAAATTGAATCTTTACAGCTTAATCGGGAATAGGTTTACCTAACATATAGAAATTCTAAATACAGATATTTTCAACACTATCGTTTTAAAAAAATAACAAACCAGAGGTGAACTATGGGCTGATGATAACTGAAATAAGACACTTAGGGACTTAAGAAAGGAGGTCACAATGCACACTGTGAAGACAGCTGCTATTGCCAGACAACAACACTTCAAACAGTTACTGGAGTCAACAACACTCCAGAAGAAACCCAAAAGGCACCTTCTTACCTGAGACAGAGCATTTGATTCAAGACAAAAATATACACAAAAAATGCCTCACTTCAAAATGCCACTGCCATTTGTCATTATCATCAATAAATGTAATGAAAACTTTTTAAAACATCTCAGACTAGCGCTAAACCTCTATTCAGTCTAATCGTACAAGTAAGAATCTAGAAAACTAGAATTTCTACTGAGATAATACAACATTGTTCAGCATAAAAAGGAGTAAGAAGTAAGAATAAACAAAGGCCAGTGATAAACAAATGTTGAAATGCATCACAGAGTAACAGTGACAATGTTTAAGTAACAAAGTCTTTGCTGGTAAGGCATACAGTACAGTCTCTCTATCTATTATACTGTAAAGACCTTGAAAAATGAACTGCTATGACATGGGATATACAAAAAAATATCTTACAGTACCTTCCGAAAGACACCTTTTGTAAAAATATCCCTTTGAATGGTGATGTTTTTATGGGAAGCAAATGAACAATAAAAAGAGCTTATGTTGTCATGACAACCTTTCTGTCATTAGCCAGCAATCATTCAAAACCACACAGAAAAATAAACCTAATCTTCACCATTCCAACACTGAGCTTCCTGGGGTAAAGAACTCACATACAGTAAATACAAGTAAGCCCCCCAGCTTTTGTGATTTATATACTGTATAGCAGGTGTGACTTAAATCAGACGGTACACATTTAGGTCTTTGGACATAGGGCCCGTTGCTGCTCCAATGACACATTAGAAAAGAGAAGAGACATGTATTGGAGGCATTAGAGGATAGGGACTATTGAGACAGTCCTAGTGAAGAAGCTATTGTTTACGAACACTCAAACTATTTATCTTTAAATGTTGATTGCTTATTTCCAGGGAAACAAGAAAACAAAGCAAATAAGTCTGGTCTGTTGCTTGTTCCGGTAGGATGCTTGAAGATAAATAGCTCCAAAGATTTCTTGAAAGAAGTCGAGGTATCAAATTCAACAGAGTAAACTTCTCCACACAGAATCCTTTATATAAAAAAGTGCTTTTCATTGTTGGTTTTAAAGGTACTTCCCCCACTTCTCCGTATTTTTAATTTGTGTCTTCTGGTTCATGTTTCACGGTTGTTTCTTAAGATGTCCACTGTGTTAATGTCAATGCCTTGCCTATCCTAGGATAAAATGGTTCAGTTATTTTAGTCAGTCAGTATAGGCAATTCTTTAAGCAGCTGGAATGTGTCTGGTTGCTCTTCTTTGTATTGAATCCAGACCAATACATTTTTTGTAATATGGTTAACAAAACTGCAAACAATATTGCAATGAAGTTCAAAACCAAGCTCTACCTGTAATGCTCAGCACAAACATAACACCTGCTGGGCACACAGTGCCTGAACTCACATGCAGGTGTGGATTAGGGTTATTAACTTCTATTTTGTACAGCAATACTGCCAAGGTGCAGTCTTAGCACTTTCACAATGAACAAATATGCAGCTGCTGTGTTGATGTCTGTGGTTTCATAATAAATTGATTATGCATATTTATATATTCATGGCATAATTTGTCTTACATATTTTAAATCACATTGTTAGACTAAATACTATCTACGGCAGCCTCCTGTTAACACAAGAAAAAAATGAGTCATCATAATATCAGTTGAATCAACAATATTGCTCCCAATCTGGACGCCTATCTTCTAATTAGGACTTCATAAACTCCTACATGTACGTAGGACTTTTGATACTACTCTTGTATATAGCAGGCTTTATCAAGCACCTGTTTGTCCCGCCGATTAAGTAGCATAAACCTTTGCAAGAGATCACTTTTCAAAATTATTTTACATACAAATGGAATTGCTACTGCTCCAAACAACTGTAATGTCCACATTTTCAACTAAATATGTCATGCATTAGTACAGTGTAACCCACAACCATACCATATTAGGTATCACTTAACAAAAAAGGTGGTGTATCTCTTTAAGAGAAATGTGCTTTATTTAGTTGGTTGCCCTGGTTTTCAGCTGCAATATATTTTGAGACTGCCGAAATGGGCATCAGAAATACTCTAATATGGGAGCACATTCGACAGAGTAAGATATAGTTCTTGGCAGGTTGCAGCAAATTTCCTTTGTGAAACCCCCAGCTTTGCTTTCATCAATTGCAAAAACCTTGGGATCACTGTTGTTTTATGCTGGTGTCCCTGCCACCCCAAAATTTAAAGGCGTGGATATGCAACTGCTGACAGTGGCTTTAATGAGCCATCAGAATAACTAGTTTCTGTGTTGATTTACATGATAAAAACACCTTAGCAATGTTCTGGGCGTGGGGGAAAATAAAATGATACGATAATGATCGCATTACAATAAATCAAATACGCATTTTTATATATTCATGGCAACATTTGACTTATTTTAAGTAACATTGTCACTTAAACAAGCATTATAGAAATTAATGTAATTAATTTAAATTATTTTAATGTGTACATAAACAAGAAAAGAACACATTGTGTCCTCAATACACTACACAATTTATATACAAAATATTTTTATATATCTGGCTGAGTAATCTTGCTCTGTGAAACAGCCCCAGGGATTTGCTACAGTAACTGTACTCCATGTTTCATTGCTACTTTTATTATTTATATTTAATTTAATATTTAACATACTGTGATGTATGAAAATGTCAATATAGTTAGGGTCCATAAACTTCATCTTCGCTCTCTACATTTGGCGGTGGTTTCTAAATGTTCCTCATATTGCTTCTTCGTAGTTTTTATGTTTGATTTTGTTACTCAAAATGTGAGTATAAATTCACATGCTTCACACTATTGAATTGTGATAAAAAGAACATTCGTAAAAAGAGGTATGGGTGTGTACATACTATTGATTGTGTTTTATTATTAGAGAAAGAAGCATTATACATTATACATTTTGTAATATATAAATATATTACATATAATATAGACAACCAATGATTAATATTATTGATGTTATAATTGTTTTTAGAGGAAGTGAAACCAATCAGACCAATCATGTTTTGAAATCAAACGATATTAATAAAAAATGAAAACGTGCATGAATTTAGTGAGAAATACACTAATATTTATATAGTGCAGACTTGTTTTAACTTCTTGTATTAACTATTAAATTAGCAATGAAAACTGAAAACATTAGCATTATATTTGTGACACAACAATTACGCTAATCATGTTACACTCATACACAGCGCTTTACGTGGAGGTGAAAGCGGCGCACAACAGCTCTACGTGGTGGAACCATCCCGCACTTTGTGGAATTTTCCATTTGTGGTGTGTCATGTCAGCATTCAAAAAACTTTCAGATTTTGGAGGTTTTCGGATTTTGGATAAAGGATTTTCAACCTGTAATTCTGTATACCGTAATAGAAAACTAAAAACATTCTGATAGTTTTACTGTACAGTATATTTAGCACAGGAGAGTACTAATAAGTAAATAAACATTTACTTTTTCTTATTAAAAAAGTATTGTGTGACAGTTACACATCCCCAGCGCTACATAAAGGATTCACTGTGCCATCTGACAGTTTTAAGAGTAGTGCAGTCCTGCATCAGCTTATTTGAAAAAATAAAAAAAGGTACTTTTTGGCATACTGCGGCAGTTAAAAATTAATAATTCCTTACACTTATATGGAGCATTTCTGAACACTCCACTCAAAGCGCTTTACAGGTTATGGGGACTCCCCTCCACCACCACCAATGATGCACCTGGATGATGCAACAGCAGCCATAGTGCACACAGTACACTCACCACACACCAGCTATCAGTGGGGAGGAGAACAGAGTGATAAAGCCAATGCATAGATGGGGATTAGTAGGAGGCCATTGATAAAAAACCAATGGGAAATTTGGCTAGGACATCAGGGTAACACATTAATACCCTGAGAAATGCTCTAGGATGTCCACAGGAAGTCAGGACCTCGGTTTTACATCACATCTAAAATATGGCATCTTTTTACAGTTTAGTGGACTCGTCACTATACTGGGGCATTAGGAGCCACACAGACTGCAGGGTGAGCACCCCCTACTGGTCCCATTAACACTTCTTCCAGCAGCAACCTTTGTTTTTCCCAGGAGGTCTTCCATCCAGGTACCGAGTAAGCTCAACCCACACCTGCAGGATGATCTCACTGCTGGCAATTGTTGACAGTTGTTGCTGTATGCTGCATGAAACATCATGTATGCAAATACTTTTATTGCTTCCACACTGTCTAAATGAGGACACAGATAGATCTACACTCAGATCCCTTCTGCCACAGCGCAGAAGCACCCATGCAAAGTGTATTACCAGTTCCATGTACTCGCTTTTAGGATGAATCTGTTATGTGCTGAATATCTTCAAACTGGTGCCATTCTGTTCTCTGCTTGATTTTAGGTCATTCCTGTGCCATCCTACTTTTAATTGTAAGTGAAATTAAAACCAACCAAACCAACAATCTTCTTCCTCTGCAAATAAAAGTTAATTTCATTGTGTTAGTCTGTACCAGAATACCTGAATTGGGAGGCTTGTAGCACACCCTTATCCTTGAGCTCTTTTCATGTTTTTTTAAGACATCTGACCCACACAGACCCATGATTTTAAATTTTTTTAATGTGTCTGACCTACTGTATACAGATGGATGGAGTCCTCTACATTAAGCTCCTGTGCCTGACTGCTCTTTTTAATATGTAGTGCTACACCTTCATCTCTCTTATCTTTCCTGCTAGTGCAGTAGCTTCTGATTATTTTATTGTATTCGTAATACTCGTAAAAATCTGAGAGACTGGATGACAAAGGAGATATGTGCAATTGCTTTCTTTTACACTTTTATTTGGTTTTGATTTAAGTGAACCACTTTAAAATACTGCATTGTTTCACTTTAAGTATGTACATTGGTTTCATTGTACTGAATGAATTAACTGTTAGGACCCCTTTCCTGAATATATCGTTTTTTTGTTGTATTGTGTGTGGCAATGTCCTTATTTACAGCAACACTATTGACAAAACTATTGATACACTAATTACACTTTCAATGACAGTTAGACTGGAAGGTAGAGAAACATGCACACATTAAAGATGATATTTAATATTAAGTAAGGTGCTGTTTGCATACTGGGAAAGAGAGTTTCTCATTTACAGAAACTGATTTACTGTGTTGTAGTCTTATTTGATTTTGAGCCATATGGTAAATACTTTGAATTTCTTATGGAAGTTTGCACTAGTAATGTGTTATTTTGCTAACTGAAATAGAGTCGGGTAATATGTGTACAATGTTTTGACACTGTCAGGACTGCTTCAGGAATTTCTTCTAAGCAATTGAGAAAAACTGTAAAATGCATTGTATTGCGACATTGGCACATGTATTGCTTTCTATTAATATATTAATATCTACAAGTTTAACATAAGATGATGGTTTTTACCAATATTAATTACCCTTACCCATTTCATAGCATTGTTCACAGAGGAGAGCAAGCAGCCTCTGAGAGTAGATACATGCTTACAAAAACTGTATCAGAAAAGCATAAAAAAGTCAATTTATATTAGAGTGTAAAATCTTGAAAACATTATGTAAGTCCGCGCAATTAACTATTAATACATTTTTCTTAATACTGTATTTAGATACAGATTCTCATTAGCACCTCCGTTTCTAATTAGCGTAGACATTGAAACTCTCCTTTATTTTGGAAATAAAATGTAATTTATTGGAACTTAATCTCAGAGAAAAGATTAATACAACTTGACATAAAAGATAAAGACGTGCATTTTAAACCAATTTCTTTTAAAAGTCAAGGCTTCAAAATAAAATCTTATTATATAAAAAAGGTGAAACAATATTTGCCAAGTTAAAACATATCTGCCCACATATTGGGAGATGTGATTCTTAATGAGTGCATTATCTAAAGGATTCATATGAAAATTAAAAGATGAATCAAGGTCTTCTTTCTAAAATAAGTTCACTCAAGGGTGCATGGTTTTAGCATACTTTATTATACTGTTTTCTTAGAGTAATTTATCATTTAAGCACAATTTATCATACTGTTGCCATGTCTATACCATGAAGATGCTTAATCCCTGACTATTGAGTAATTTGTAACAGTTTTGCAGTGGAGCAGCAATGAATAAAGATAAAGTCCAGATAATGTCTGTCAAACTTTACAGGGATCGTAACCTGAAAAAAAACTGTTTTATATGACTCTTGCAAAAAGCAAGTTTCCCTGTGGACGAGTCTTGTAGATGACCTTTGCAGAGAACCCCGAAGGAGACTGGCAGGAAATTTACAAAAATACTAAATGATTTAATTTCTGTTGTTTTAGGCACAGTAACCTAACCTCTTCTTTGATTAAAAATGCCCAACCCTGCATCCAGCCCACAGAGCAACACTGTTTGCTCAGTGCTGTTTCCTGGCTTCATTTTCCCTGCACTACAGCCTACTGCCCATTAAGCTGTACACTGGGAATAGAAATATCAAATGCCATCTCCTTTTCTGTTATCACAGAAGAGTGGTTTCACAAAACCCCTTATTCATTCCCTGTGAACAACAACATACGAGTTTGAAAACCAGCTACCTGACCCAATGATAATGTCCAGCTATCATTGCTGGTTTCTTGAAGCCTCTTCTCTCTTTATGCACATTGCTGCCGGTTTAAGCTATAAGACATTCTGTTCTTTTTACTAACCGTCTGAAGTGGCTGATCAGAGCAAAACACAGGTCAGTATGAACAATATTAATGAATATTGTAAGTTAATGATGCAGTTATTAATGAATAGACTGTAAGTCTATTTTTCTAACTAATGACTTAGACTAAGGAATGAAGTGGGTATCCTTAAAATAATCAGGAACAGTTTGAATTCTAAATGGTGGGCTATTTTGGATTAATCTATAAAAAAAGTACAACAGAAAACTGCAATTAAGGAGATTTTTGTGTCTTTAGTGTGACACACCTAGTGATGAGTATTTACTGTAGAGCATTTTTTTAAAATCCTTTGACTACATTTCTTTTATTGTTATTACACAACTCTTGCACTGTCAATAGCCTGCATAATTACTTCCCTTTTCCGGATATTGCTAAAACTGAGAAACATAAATTTGTAAATTATTGACACTGAGGAACTGCAAGAGTTGGGTCTGTCTCATAAAGGCGAGAGATGAATCTCTCCTCCCTCATGGTAGTTCTTCCCCTGAGCTACTATGGCTTGAAAATCCTTTTTCTGAGAAACTGACACATCTGATATATTATAGAGCCTATCTTTGAATAAGATTCCAAAGCAACAGAGGAGACAGTACCTCAAAAGTTCTTCATTCAGGTGTATTATTTCCCAAAAAAGATACTAAAGAGATAGCTAGTATAAGCTACCCTTCCCAAAAGATAAAATGAATCTCTTCTCAAACTGAAGGAAGGCTAACATTGACTTCTCTTTACTATCAGCAGGTGCTGATATCCATCTTGTGAGGGTTTGCAATTATTAAACATGGGACAGATTTTCCCTGGCTTCAAACACAGCACGTTCCACACATGCTTTTCATTTGCCCTTAGGGCCATTCGAATACAGCACAGGGAATGTCAGTCATTAGAAAAGGTCAATATGTTGTTTTCTATTTTAAGTACTCTGCAATACACCCAAACCTTCTTATCACATTTGTAAGGGAGTGACTTAACTTTGTATTTCCAGTCAAACCGGTTATCCAGTGTCATAAGAAGTAACCTTCCAGTAATGGAGCCTTGATAACTTAACACCAGTTACTTCATTGTCCCTACCTCCCTCTGCAAATCAATATGCTTTCTTTCAGGTGCAACTAGGAATGTTAATGCTGTATTCAATCTTTTGGCTTGCTAAGACCTCTGATTCTCATCACTGCCTGACAGTCGAATTGCTATGCAAAGTGCTTAATCCCATCAAGGACACTGTTTCAAGGTGCAGGGATGCAGTTATAAAATACAGTGTTCACTACAGTACAGAGTGTCACAAGGATCTCTAAGATGCTGTGTGCTGATGGCAGAAAAAAAATGAAATCGGAAATGGCTGTTCCAAAGCAAAGGGAAAAACAGTAAAATGAAATATATGTTTGTATAGTACATTGTAATTTAACTGGCAGAATTGTAATTATAAAATATTATGCCTGCCTGTACAGTATGTAACCACTTTTAAAAAACACAGATGAAAAAAACCTACATTCTTTCCACATTTCATAAAATAAATTGAACATTCTGCATTACAGTGATTTATAATGTGTTACTAACAGGTGAAGAAAGAATAATCTGGATATTAACTCCAATGCAGATGTACTGTACAGAATCCATTTTCCTTTACAAATTACCTACAATACCATCCAGATAATAATAAATACCAAAATAAGTAGCTGCAAAATATTAAAAATCACAACCAAAACTTATTCTGTTCATGTAAGGAGCTCTAAGACTTGATGAAGCTTTAAAGATCGATATTTGAATAGCCTTTTAGACTGTACCATCTGCCTGGGTGTTATAAGGCTAGGTATTCTTGTGCAAAGAACACATTTTCTCGTTCATTTTGACTCAACGTTTATCAGAAATGCTTATGGTTACAATTTGACTAGTGCATTCAAAATCTTAAGAATAAATTCTTCATAAGATTAAAGTTAAGTTAAGCTAGTCAACACAGGCAAAACGTACCAAACATTATATATACGAAGAGGAAATCTAATATACTCAGAGGTGACAGGTCTCCCTCTAAACAGGTGGCTTGTGAGGCCTGAGCACATGAAATTCACAATTCACAATAAAACCAAGGGATTCATGGTAGACTTACTGTACATTAATCACCTTTGCAGTGTTAAAGCACCACATACTGTACAAGAAGCTTATAAGTTATAATAAAAACCAGAGTGATTAAATAGAGCTGCTTTTACTTTATTTGGATCTGAAAATGTACAGAAAGGTTTTTAGTTTGATTCAATGTTTTAAAACCATTTTATATTATGGCATATCCCATATTATATATTGTCAGGTGAGATATTCAATTCAACCATTCTCCATCCCCCTAGGACAGTTCCCAGCAAACAATTTTTTTTCTTAAAGACTCCATAACTACAGTATACTGATCATCAATGAAATTACACAGAAACCAGTCTGAATTCCTTGAAGCAGAAGTAATGTTTCAAACTGTATAACAGGTTCTGAGTGATTTTGATAAACACTGAACTATTTGGTTTAAAGTCATGCAGTCACCTTTGAGAAGCATTTCTCTGTTGCTGTTCATTTTATTTATTTGAAATTCACAGATGAGAGCAAAGAACAAATAATAGAGATACAGAAATCAACTTCATTAAAGTGCTGGCAATAATTCAGAACCAGCTCTATTACTGAGCACGTATTGCAGAATCATTTAGGGATTTTGAAGTTGGATACTTTGTTATATAAGCAGGCATATTTTCCTACTTTCCAGAGATTCCATTTGTAGAGAGATTCTGGAAATGGGATGACCGAAATTGCTTTTAACATCAACCTTCGATTTATTTGTCTTTGACCATTTTTCTAATGATGGGACATCTCTTCAAATGTATTCTGACCTAATTTTGTTACTGAAATGAACAAAAAACTGAATTAAACCAAAATTTAAGTCTACCCTGAATTCACTATTTCCGTTTGTTCTTCAGTTTAACCAAAATAATCCCACCAAGCCAAACATTGATTTTATTATCCTATATGATATTCTGAAATGTTTTAATGAAGTTTTAAGATGCAGTGTAAATAAGGTGAAAAATTGAATTCAAGTTCACAGACAGAATAGGCTTTTAAAAATAATTAACCATCAATGTGCATGTTAAGCATTATCCCAATGCTGAGATACATACTGTATTAGTGCTTAAAGTGTAATAGAGTGTATTAGTGAGTGCAGTAAACATGTAATATTGACCAGCTGTTCCCATTAGTTATCAGATCAATTATTTATACAATATTAACAAAAGCTATTTACAGTACTCACTTCATTATATTCATAATGGTAAGAAATTGGACAAAATCGTAAGCATGGTTATTTACTAAGAAAAAGCTTAGAAACCTTAGTCAATGTTCTTCTGTATTAGCCTCTGTATATCTGGATGGCCTAGTCAGTTTTCTGTTTTTTTTTACAAACTCTAATTTACATAATTGGTGTAATTATTTAATTAACTGTGTATCTTTAATATGTCTAACCAGGCTTTATCTTTTAATGATATGAATGTTTTGTGTAATCAGCTGTGAAGGACTTTAGGAAATATCCTATGTATAAATAAGAAAAAGGGAATAAGCTGGAAAAAACAAAGACATTATGTTCTCCAGAAAATGTTGGAGATCACTACTCTGTATCACAGGTGCACAACTCCAGCCCTCCAGGCCAGAATCCAGTAAATTTACAAGGTCTCCGTAAATCAACCATAGCTGCTGACCTTTGAAAAATGTTAACAGGTCCATTTAAGCTCAGTTAGGTCATTAAGTGCAAAAGAGGTGAAACATAAAGAAGAGTGAAATTCCGGCACTCTAGGACTGGACTTGCACACCAGTTCTACATGGGCAGTGCGGAAGCTCTGTGGCTAAGGATCTGTGGCTGTGGCTGGAAGGTGGCCACGGCCAGCAGAGGAATCCTACTCCGTTGGGCCCCTGAGCAAGGCCCTTAACCCCAACTGCCCCAGGGGCGCGGTAATAATAATAATAATAATAATAATAATAATAATAATAATAATAATAATAATAAAAATATATATTAATATATGCAACGGCAGCCATAGTGTGCCAGAACGCTCACCATACATCAGATTCATAGATGGGGATTATTAGGAGGCCATGATTGGTAAGGGCCAATGGGAAATTTGGCCAGGACGCCGGGGTTACACCCCTACTCTTTTCGATAAACGCCCTGGGATTTTGTATTGACCACAGAGAGTCAGGACCTCGGTTTTACATCTCATCTGAAGGATGGCGCCTGTTTACAGTATAGTGTCCCCGTCACTATACTGGGGCATTAGGACCCACATGGACCGCAGGGTGAGTGCCCCCTGCTGGCCCCACTAACACCTCTTCCAGCAGCAACTTTAGTTTTTCCCAGGAGGTCCCCAATCCAGGTACTGACCAGGCTCACACCCACTTAGCTTCAGTGGGTTGCCAGTTGTGAGCAGTATAAACGGCTGACCCTGAGCTCTTACCCTAAGCTTCTCTCCCTGTCTGTGTGTCTAATGGAGAGCACAGTTGGGGTATGCAAAAAAGACAAATACCTACAGTAATAAAAGAAATTGTATATGGCCAATAAAGTGGTCATATCTTATTTGAATTATAATACACCTGAAGAAGGCTCCATAGCCAAAACGTTGTGTTACCTTTCTTCTCTTTTCAGCATGGAATAAACCTATCACTTGTTCCTTTGCAAATATCCAATAACAAATAACAATACTCAGTTTGTTAGAATTTGATTTCCAAATTAATACAATTTCCTTCAAAAGCAATTTTAAAACTTAAAATTAAAAAAGTTATATGGTCACTTATATGGTCACACAGGTGTAAAGATAGTGCCCTACTGATTTAATAGCTGTAGCTAGCAAGTAGGATTCCACTACTTCTTAATCAAAATGTGTTCTTTACATAAGGGAGAAAAAATCTGGTCAACATGGTACATGCTGTGTTCAGTAATAATATCTTAATCAGCAAAGACTAATTTAATATCCTTTTTTCATTTTAAAGAAGGTGCCACAGAGCTCAGTGTGTTCCAGTTCATTTAAAAAATGTAATCTTCATCTCATTAAAACATTTCAGGAATAAATCCAGGGCTAATCCCTATACAAAGATTATGCATAGAGAGGGATGCTGGAGGGATAGGATTTATTAATAACATAAACAAGCTGAAACATGGATAAACAATATATAGTAGCTTATTTTCCACACATCAGTAGCTATCAAAAAATCCACAAGAGCAGCCTAAGAAAAATACATTCAGCTGATGGTCTTGTGTGTATACAGTACATATAATAGGATACTGTACAGTCATCTAACTCAGACTGTATGTATATTACTGTGAAACATTAAGCATATGATTACATTTTTGTATTGTCATTTTTGACTGCTCATCACATCAGACACTATCAATGCCATCTCCTATTTATGAATGTTATACATGTACCAGTGCTTTACTTCCCATCACAGAATAACCATTATTTATGTAAAGTATACCCTAGGTTTCATATATGTCTTGTTATCCCTAAATCTAAAGCACTGTCTAGAAAAGCATCAGTAGATTAAATTGGTCTTTTGGGTCAAAATAAGGCTTAACCATTTAGTTCATTGGACTTTGAGACATCATAATTGAGTATTATGTCTCTGTCCATGTTGTACCTTTCACAAATAGGAAAATTAATATCCAACATTTGCTGCCTGCTTCAGTCATATTGAATGAATTGGAATAATTGGAGGTACAGAAATTATCTTAAATATCTGAAAACACTGAAGCACACACATATTTAAACATTAGTTAAGAATTTGAAGCATGTATGTTTTCAACTAAGAGAGAGCAAGCTGCACAGTAATTATTTGGACTATGTTAATGAGGTGGGGTTAAGTGAAATTCATCAAGAAGAATTATGCATTGATTTTTCCTGTTTTATAGGTGTCAGATTATTCCAATAATACAATTGTGAGAAAAAGTTTTTGGACACTTTGGAATTATCTGGATTTCTGCATGAATGGCTCTTAATACTGTACAAATGCAGCCATTCAAAATGCGCGGGCGATACCGCATTATTTTCCGGTACGCTGTACGCAGTCTACCGCAAGCTACTGGTAAATACCGCGAGTTACCGTAAATTCTCCTATAATATAACAAGCAAAATAATAGTATCCGGAATTTCCGCAAGGTGGAGCTAATAGAGCTCAACCTCTCATGTTTGAGCTGTGGCCATCAAAGTCTTTAACGAAGATATTACTAATAGTATTAATAATGAATGACCTTGGACAAGCTGTAAGTGTAAACTCAAAGTATTGCCCTGGTCAACATTCTTTTTTTCATTGACCGTCTTTGTAAAAGTAACACCACAGCATTTCGCAATCACACATTTGTTTCCAATCATGCAAAGTACAGTAATTTTTAAGAATCGATTCACCATGCCTTTCACATGCTCATAAAAGAGATTGATTTAGGAACATAAACATATTACCGTATGAAAACTGTACTGTATACAGTATGTATATGTATGTTTAATGTCTTAACTGTGCCCGTTTAAGTATTGAATATTCATATCTAATTTTACCACTGAAGGGAAATCTTAGTAGCTGAACATAAAAAGAATAGGAGCATACTGCAACGCGTGTGAAGGCCATAAACGATATTAATTTGGGAACATAAACATACAGTATATGGCTGGTCTCGGTACTTTAAAGAAAACATACACGAAACATGGTTTCATTATGACCAGAATCGGTCTTGAGATATTTTTAACTTGATTTACAGTATTTGAGAGGTATGTCTTGACACCGATACTACATAAATACTGCTCACGTATATGTTTCTAGGTTTATATTTTGCATTTCATACGGTCAAATTACTTTTGAGCAACTGATAAGAAGCGCGAAACGGTATGCCCAGGGCGTTCTAGTTTTCTTTTTGTTTTAATGCAGTGCAGTGGATTGATTAGAGATATCAAGTACATACAAGTCATTTTTTAAATGTTGTAGTTCGTCTTGTAAAAATGTTACGAGTACATAATCTGTCAACAATTACACAGGTTCTGTTTCCATATTGCGGATTTTGGTTACGTAATATTATTTTCTAATATCACGTTGTGAATATATGATTTGGGCAAACAGAGCCGCAAAGAAGTACATTATGGGTTGTTGTTTTTTTTTGCAGTTTTTTCTAGAACAAGCGATGCTTAAACCTTTGTCTGATTCTTGTGAAACTATCCACACGACAGTTACAGTACCTAGGAGTTGACTTCAGTAATGTCACTGATGGGATGTTTCTAAAAATCCATCCTCTGTAAAACGTCTTCTCTAGTTGTCCTGCATATGTATTCGCTAATGAAGCTGTGTGTTCTGAGCCTGGATCTCTACATTTCTGCATGAACCAGCTTAGAGGGCTAAAGACAGCTTGTGTTTAAATTGAGTGTAAGGCAATTTATGCTTCTAAAGTCACGGTCAGCATTTATTATTGTACTGTGCTGTAAACTTGTTCTGTGCCTAGTCACATTATTTTATAGCGTGTTTATAGCGTTATTAAATCCGGTGGCGCTGTGTGTTAGTTTCCTGACTCCCATGTCACATGGTCTGTGATTGAATCCCATGGAACTATGACTTTATTTTTTAACAAACATTTCTTTGAAAAAATGAAACGTTTCCCTTGGTCAGAGATTAAATAAAACCTCACTTGCACCAAACAAATTTATATTTCTAAATATCACAACATGATCGAATTTAAGTCTTTTTAATAACAATGAATAGTCACCTATGCGTTACAAAATAAACATTTATATTGATTTGAATCGCGTTTTGAACCAGCTACCAGTTAACACTGTACTTCCTACTTTGAAAATACCTGTGAAACCGGTTTAATTCATCACAGCCAGCACTCCAGCAGAGAGGGGGTTGTACTCGTAAAGTAGAAGCAGGCGAGATTTCCAGCGAAAGACACCTCCCCCCCCCTCATACTATTCAAATTGTATTACAGCATTGTAATTACACATTGTAATTGTATTACACATTGTACACATGCTTAAAAGAGAAGAGAGAAAACGCAAGCCTTCTTCAGGTGTGAGGGTCTTCTGCTCAGAATGAAACGCTAAAATGTAATGTAGGCTCTGAATGGGTTCAATTATGATTTGGGCTTGATTAAGGTCACTGCCTTTCATCTAAAACCCTACTTGAATCCTTCTAAACTAAAAATCAGTGTTAGTGAGTTCTAAATAAAGAGGTATCCAGGTAACAGTGAAACGGGCAGACAGTCTGGGGAGATCGCCCGTTTTCCATGTAAATAGTTCCCTGGTTCCGCACCCCTTGGTGTTTCTCTCGCTCTCTCTCGGGTCACCTGATCATTAGCTCGAAAGATTTGAGTGCTTTGTGTATATTCTAATGGTAGTGGGGGCAGGGTGTGTGAAATTGCATTGGAGATCTATGTTCTTCACACCTGAAACATTTTCTCTGAAAGCATTTTCTTCGCAGTTTAGCCGATCTTGTTACAGCATGTTACAGTTTACTATTATTAACCATATTAATTTTAAGTGCTTAATGCCATTTTTTGACCAGGCACGAATATTCTTCGCAGGGAAGTCCATATCTTCGCAAGGGAATCAGTGCGAATTGCAATACTAATTAAATGACCGCAGGCACTTTCCACCCCCTCTGCCAGCAGGAACATTCCTATTCTTAGCTCAGCAGCTCATTACAAACCGGGTTTTTTTACACAGCGATACAGCTTTGCGTTGTGAATCTGTTTCTCCGTGTTTACAAAGAAAGTGGAATACAGTGATACTACCTGCTATACAGATACATATGTTTAGATATTTAGACCCTTAAATTAATATTATTATTAATAATAATGATTATAATGATAATAATGATAATCGGCCAGTGAAAGCTCTGTTGTCCTTCACATCAATGCCTGAAACATTTTACCGAACTCAGGATTGCTCCCTGGAGCGCTTATGGCAGCGATCGCGTCTGCATTTATAACTTAGTTTTTTAAATTAATCAAGCAATATGAAGCATCTCTTTTTACTTTTAAGTCCCTTAATTATCATTAAGCACAGCTTTCTCACCACTTAAGACTACTTTTTGATACCATCCTTAGTCAAACCAGAAACGTGTTGTTCTGTCTAATGACATTACAAGTGGAAAGATTACAGATTTTAATCGTCTTTAATTTTGTTACGTTATACATTTTAGAAACGTTTCATCCATACAAACACCACAAAACTATTTTCGATTGTATTTCTGAATAGTATGTTACACTTAGTTCACTGTTTTAAATACATCTAATTAAGAAAGTTAGGTGTTAACATAAACTATTAGCAATCAATAATATTAAATTTAGCACAGTAATAAGTTGTTGCACTTTCCCCCGCATCTTGTAAAAATATATTTTCATTGTTCAAATATACATTAAGTCTGACTATCATATAATAAGTTAAATACAAAACTAAAGAAAAAATAGGGTTAAATATAATTCAAAATATTTTGATAACAATGTTAACTGTTTATGAATAATAAAATGTATTAACTAAGGAGTAGGATGGCACAGTTGTTAGTATGTTTTTTGTTTTGTTTCTTTTTCATAAATACAACAGTAGTACCTGATGTCTCAGTGGCTTTCAAAATTAAATTATGCATGCAAACCTGTGAACTAGAAAGATAACTAAGATATCCATCCATTTATAATGGTGGCGAAGTGGTTAGCATTGCTATCTTGCAGCACTGGGGTCCTAGGTTCAATTCCTGCCATCCTGTGTGTGTGGGGTTTACATGTTCTCTCTGGGTTACATGGTTTTTCTCCATATGTGTGATATGACTCCCTCTTGCACTCCAAAACATACTGGTAAGTTAATTGGTTTATGGGAAAACTGGCCCTGGTGTGTGTGTGTTTGTGTCTGTCTGTCCTGTGATGGACTGGCGCTATGTCCAGGGTGTATTCTGCCTTGTGTCCGTTGCTTACTGGGATAGGCTCCAAATCCTCTGTACTGGATAAAGAGATTAGAAATGGATGGAAGTAAAGGCACTGTGTGGATGGAACTATACACAGTGTTAGAAACCCACTATGAAATGGCAGCATCTCACTGAGAATAAAATATTTTATAGTGCTGGCTTAAGGAAACAGCCTTTCCACCTGTCTTGCACATCAGTATCCATACCTAGTTATTTAAACAAATTGCCTCTAATTATAAACATCTTAATATGCTGGCTCTGTGGATCCGCATCAGCTATGTTTGCCCATTCCTTCAATTCATGTGCATCCAACACACAGTTCAATGCCAGCAACTACACATAATCTAAAATACAATCCTTATTTCAGTATATATGTAAACATATAGTCTGTTAACTTCATCATCTTCATCAAAAGTATGCCTAACCCCATTAGGAAGTGTTCTTGTTATAAGTGTATTCTTCGGCTTTCCCCAAATTATCTTCTTCTTACCAACATCTCTAGTCTTTTATCCTGCAATAACTCAGCCAACACTTAAATCTCCAAAAGCTGCTTGTGTTAATTTCTTTAAATCACAAATATCATGTGTAAATACTGGCCATGTAATACTCTGCATTGTGGAATAATAGTTTATTTTAAAGGGAACTAGAGAAACTAAGAACTAGAGAAATCAAGAAAGGCTTTGTTTCTAGAATTAATAAATGCACATCCTGTTCACTGGGGAAATTAAATCCACACTGAGCAATCTTCAATATGTTCAGAATATGACAGCAAGAAGAGACCTTGATCGAAACTGATTTTAGATGTCAGAAAGGATGTATTTTCTCTGTATTTCCTACATTGCTTTGTCGAGATTTTAACTTTATATCTAACTTTATATCTAGGCTCAGATTTCAACTATAAATCGTACAGTAATTAATAGCAGTAAATACTGATGTTTTGCGCCCTCTTACCACAAAAATATATGTTTTGTAGTTGGGATTAACTTTATTTCGGCCGATTTGGACACCGAACAGTTAAAGATGGCGGCAAATCAGACACCCAGGGGGGGGGGGGGGGGGGGGGGCGTCTTCTCACCTCCATAACTAAAATGCCAAATAGGAGTGGCTTAAGCGACATACACAGTCGTGTAACTGACAGTTTGAGGTAGCCTATCGTGTAAATTTAGCTTTGTTGCTGATAGGTTAAGCTTTCGAAACTCCCAAAAGTCATGTGACTGATTTTTCACCCTGTTTCGTTGGTTAAACGCAATGATCACAAGCACCACCATGGTAACTGGGATGTGTAGTTTTTAATTCCGTTTGAATTATAACTGTACGTACTGTCTTCATATTTGGCCAGGGCTTTAAAGAGAAGGCGCGCCAAAAAATTTCGGTGCCGTCGTCTCCGCTTTAAAGGTACCCCCGTGCTGGAAGAATTTGACCTCGGAACGTTTGCCCAGCGTAGTTATAGTGGACATAAAAACAAGAGTTCGCTGGCATTATATCCTAGAAGACACAGACCGGCGCCAGACCGGTAAATACCTGATGAACTAGGGATTGGACAGTTTCCAAGTGCTTGTACAATCGATGGAAATGTTCAAATAAATGTGCAAAAGAAATAAACAAAATAATCATTTATTTCTTTATCATATTGGCTAGCTAATGTCCTCTCTTTGCTAGTTAGTGGCTGTGTTTCTGCGCTGGGTAGCAACGGGTGACTGTTCTCAGGCGGAAGATGTAAACAGCTTAATTTTCGTGTTAAATACTTTTTAAAAATTAAAATTAATTCTATACAGCAATCACATATTTGGGTACCGTTTCATAAAACTTTCATGCTTAAAATGTTTAGGGAGAAATGGAAGACTGGTGTGTATTTTTTCTTTAAGACCTATCAAGACCTATCAAGACCAGCCATACACAGTACAGTTAACGTACATACAGTAATGTTTATGTTCCTAAATTAATATCGTTTATGACCTTCAGATGCGTTATGCTCCTCTTCTTTTTATGCTCAGCTACTAAAATTTCCCTTTAGTGGTAAAATTCCATATAAATATTCAAAACTAAGCGGATTAAAATGTGCACAGTAAAGACATTAAATGATTAAATCTTTTCACTACCAACTTATGCACCACGAGTGCCCCTGTCGGTCATTTTGGCCAGCCAATCACTTACCGAGGTGCCCTGCGGGTAGATTACTGTACCGCGGGTTTTTACCGCTCATTTTGAATGGCTGCATCTGTATGTGATCTGATCTTCATCTAAGTCATAATAATAAATAAAGACAGTCTTATTTAACAAACAACACACACAACATTTAACATTGCCATTTCTTTATTGAACAAATGGTTTAAACAATCAAAGTCATTGATGGAAAAAGTATGTGAACCCTTATATTTAGTAATGAGTGGAACCGCATTTATTGGCAATAACCTCAACCAAATGTTTTCTGTAGCTGCTGATCAGACCCGGGCAGCGGTTAGGAGGTATTGTGGCCCATTTCTCTATACAAAACTGTTTCAATTCATGTATATTTTTGGGATGTCTTGCATGTATGGCCTGCTTCAGATCATGCCAAAGCATTTCAATGGGACTGAGGTTAGGACTCTCACTTGGCGATTCTAAAATACAGAATGTCTTCTGTTTGAGCCACTCTGTTGTTGATTTACTCCTGTGTTTTGGATCATTGTCTTGTTGTATGACCCAACTTCTTTTGAGTTTTTGATCATATACTCCCTGACATTCTGCTGTAGAATTTCCTGATACATCTTGGAATTCATTGGTCCCTCAATGATTGCAAGCTGTCCAGGCCCTGAGGCAGCAAAGCAGCCCAACACCATTATACACTATTATACTCCCTCCACCATGCTTCACAGTTGGGATGAGGTTTTGGTGTTGGTATGCAGTGTTTTGTTTTCTCCAAACATAACGTTGTGTACATTTACCAAAAAGTTCAACTTTGTCTCATCTCTCCACAGAACATTGTTTCAGTAGTGCTGTGGAACATCCAGGTGGTCTTTAGTAAACTTGAGACGGGCAGCAATGCTTTTTTTTGGAGAGCAGTGGTTTCCTCCGTGGTAACCTCCCATGAACACCACTCTGGTTCAGTATTTTTCTTATGGTAGACTCATGAACACAGATGTTATCAAGTGCAAGAGATGCCTGCAGATCCTTAGCTGTCACTCTAGGGTTCTTTGTCACCTGTTTGAGGACTGTACGGTGTGCCCTTGCATTGATCTTGCATTGACCGGTTCCGGTCGAGAGGGAACGCTGGCGATTTGGCTGCAGCTAATCTCACCAGTTTTTCATTTTTATCTACTTATTTAAGTTTTTTTTTTCCTTTTTCTCCTCGATTACACTGATTTCTAATTTATCTATTTATATCCGCTTCACGCTATCCGCTCCACGTTACAAATTCACAAATGTGACTTCCACTGCATTGTGAATTTACTCAACTGAAGACCTTCACCACTTGCTACCGCCTTCTCTGGATTTCCTTCCCGTCTCGATTCATCGATCATGTCTCTGAGGTACACTGCACTGCAACTTCTTCAACTAAAACAAAGCTACTTCCTGGTCAAAGACACATTCGATTACTGCCGTTTTACTGGGATTTTACGACCAACTCGCTACATCCATCGCAGCACAGGACACCGTTTTTTTCCTTCGTCTGCCTGCAGAGTCTCTATCCCTGCCTTTCGGCGCACGTCTGTAAGTCCATCACGTACCGGCGCCGATCTAAATAATCTCCTCTCACTACCGCACCTGGACCGCACTCCGCTTCCCCCTGCATCCCCGAGACTGGCCAGATCAGCGCTACTCAACACCCGCTCCGTTAACAGCAAGGCTCTTCTTTTATGTGACATTATCAAAGAAAAACAACTGGACCTTCTGTGTTTAACCGAAACATGGCACAAACAATACGATGGACTCCTGTTCAACCAACTAGTTCCTCCTGGATATGGTTTGTTTGACCTTCCGCGTCTTTCAGGCAGAGGCGGGGACATCATTGTTATTTACAACCTTTTTTACAGTCTAAGTCCTATAACTATACCTCCTCTCTCTTCTTTTGATTGTCTTGTTTTAAATGTTTCTATCCCCCAATCTACTATTATTGCCACAGTTTACAGACCACCCAAACCCAGTGGAGCCTTCTTAGGTGAGTTTGCTGATCTTCTCTCATTCTTATCCCTTAAGTTTAAAAGGATCCTTATTCTAGGGGACTTTAATATACACATTGATTCAACCTCTTCCAGTCTGGCTAAAGACTTCCTTTCTCTTTTGGGATGCTTTGACCTTACTCAGTTTGTTTGTACCCCTACACATAACAAAGGACACACCTTAGATCTAATTATTGCAAATGACTCCTTTGTCTCCAACTGCTCTCCCATTGATTCTGGCCTCTCTGACCACTTAGCCATTCTCTTCAATCTGGAATTACCTGTTTCTAACACTTCCCCCTCATGCTCTGTAAATTTCCGCAACTGGCGATCAAAAGGTTTGCAAATTCTGTTCTGTCCTCCTGTTTCTCTTCCTCTGACCCTCTAGAGGACAAAATACAGTTACTTGACAATGCTCTTTTATCTACCCTCGACACCTTTGCTCCTTTAAAAACTCGAACCATCTCCTTCTCTCGCCCTGCCCCCTGGTACAATAACCATCTGCGATTCATGAAGGCAGCCTCTCGCAAACTTGAGCGTAGGTGGCGTCTTTCCAGCCTAAATGTACATTATCAGGCCTGGAGAGATTACTTATCTGATTATAAGGTTACTATAGAGTCTGCTAGATCCACCTACTTCTCTCACATCATTGAAAATCACCAAAACAACCCCAGACATCTTTTCTCCACCATCAACAGACTGCTCAAGCCAAACTGCCCTACCACATTACCTGCCTCATCACAACTTTGCAACACATTCTTAGATTTCTTTAGTTCTAAGATTGACAACATCCGGCATCACATTCTCTCCACTACGGATATAATTTCCATACCTCCTCCCTCCTCATCCAACTTCTCTGGTTCCCGTCTCTCCAGCTTCTCTCTTCTTGACTCAGCATCCCTAAACAAACTACTTACGCGCATGAAACCCACCACATCTATTTTAGATCCCATTCCCACCTCTTTATTCCAGTCCTGTTTCTCTTCTCTCTGTCCCATTGTCCTCAATATAATACATGAATCCTTGAGCACTGGCATTGTACCAACGGTCCTCAAAACTGCTGCTATTACCCCTGTGCCAAAGAAGCCTAACATGGCTCTCGACAATCTTAACAACTTTCGCCCCATCTCCAACTTACCCTTTCTCTCTAAAATTCTAGAACGTGCTGTCACACTTCAGTTACATAACCACCTCATGACAAACAACCTTTTCGAACCCCTCCAATCTGGCTTCCGTCAACTTCACAGCACAAAACCGCCCTGGTCAAAGTCACCAACGATCTCCTAATAGCTTCTGATTCTGGTTCTCTTTCCATACTCATCCTTCTTGATCTCAGTGCTGCCTTTGACACTGTTGACCATAACATCTTACTTTCTCATCTCGAAACTGTGTTTGGAGTCTCTGACACTGCCCTCAAATGGTTTAAATCTTACCTCACTGATCGCTGTCACTTTGTCTCTCTCAATGGGTACAGGTCTGAAATTGGTCTTGTCAAGTCTGGTGTCCCCCAGGGCTCAATACTGGGCCCCTTGCTCTTCAGCATTTACATGTTCCCACTTGGTCAGCTTTTAAGATCACATGGCCCCAGCTTTCATTTTTACGCTGACGATACTCAAATATACATCCATACCAAACCTGACACTGATGTGGCTGTCTCTATTCTATCTAATTGCATCTCTGACATAAAAATTTGGATGACTCAAAACTTCCTTCATCTTAACTGTGACAAGACTGAAGTCATGCTTATTGGTACCCCCCATCAACTTCGTAAAGCCAGTCCTGTAACCCTATCTGTAGATGGCTCTGTACTTGAGCTTCAATCAAAATTGAAAAACCTTGGGGTTATATTTGATTCTGGCTTAACATTCGACCCACATGTACAGCATACTGTCAAAACATCTTTTTTTCACCTTTGAAATATCGCAAGACTACGCCCTATGCTATCATTAACTGTGGCTGAAAAGCTGATCAACATATTTGTATTCTCTCGAATTGACTACTGCAATGCTCTACTCGCCAAGGTATCTAAATCTACTCTGAACAAACTGCAGTATGTCCAAAATTCAGCAGCCAGAATCCTGACCAGGTCTAGTGCAAGTGTTCACATTACTCCTATCCTGGAGTCCTTGCACTGGCTTCCTGTCAAATTCCGCATAGACTTTAAAATCCTCATGCTCACCTATAAGGCTTTACATGGCTTGGCACCTCAATACCTGTCTGAACTTTTATCGCCCTACTCCCCACCTCGCAACCTCCGCTCTTCAAATTCTGCCCTCCTTACTGTCCCCCAAGCCCATCTACATTGTATGGGCGACAGGGCCTTCTCCTGCTATGCCCCCAAGCTCTGGAACTCTTTGCCCAAGGATATCAGAGAGTCACCTTCTCTAAACTCCTTCAAATCCAGACTCAAAACCTTCTTCTTCAGAAAAGCCTTTACTTAACTGGTTCCATTCTTCACCCCTCTGCTCTTCTTAGTACCACCTTCCACGGTCTCCTCTATTGTTATTGTTGTATTGTTGTAATTGTAATTGTGTCTTATCTTGTGATATCTTCTTATTTATTATTATTGTAATCCTGTAAAGCGCTTTGAGAAGCCACCTTTAAAGGCGCTATATAAAATAAAGTTTATTATTATTATTATTATCTTTGTAGGATGCCCACTCCTAGGGAGAGTAGCAACGGGGCTGAATTTCTTCCATTTGTAATCTATAAGCCTGACTGTGGACTGATGCAGGCCCAAATCTTTAGAAATCCTTTTGTAACCCTTTCCAAGCTTATGAGCTTCAACAACTCTTCTTCTGAGGTCCTCTGAAATCTCTTTTGATTGGGCCATATTGCACTTCAACAGAATTCTATTGTGAAATTGTGTGATTTTTTATACCGCAGGGCAGGTCAAACTCACACCTGAATTGATTGGAACACGTGACTCATTGATTGGAATATCTAACTCTAATTACCATCTTTTCAAGATGTCATTATCCTAGAGGTTCACATACTTTTTCCATCAGTTACCTTGATTGTTTAAACCAGTGGTTCTCAAATTTATAGGACCAAGTACCAAACCAAAGCATCCAAGTACCACCTACAAGTCATCTTCTCACCACAGAAAATTTCAATGATCAACATGAGCGCGTGCACACACACTCACACACAAATATAATATATAAAATAATAAATAATAAACTTTTATACAGCGCCTTTAAAGGTGGCTTCTCAAAGCGCTTTACAGAATGACAACAGGAACAACAATTAAAAATAAAAAAACACCATTTCAATGAGAGAGTTGAGCCTGTTTAGTCGAGCAAAGCAGAGGTGAATAAATTGGTCGAGCCTTGATACAATTCACAACCTTGACAACAGAGTCTAACAGATTTTAAATCCTCAGGCATTTTCTTGGCTGCCAAGGCCTCGCACTGGATGCTGCACTGCATCCACTTCATAGCGACCTCTCTAATTCATGCAACTACACTGCATTGTCAGCTTTTCATCGCTCTCGCACCGTCTGCACAAACTCCGACCCATTTTATCCAGTCGATGCCATTCTTTTCGATAAATTCATTCAGAACCTGAAATGTGTGCTCTCCTGTAGTTCTTATTGGTAGCGGCTTACAAAACAGAAAGTCCTCATGTGACATGCCCTCAAACTCATATCTAACGTAAATGAGCAAATTGGCCAAATCAACAACATCTACAGACTCATCTAATTGCACTGAAAAGCATCTGCTCATCTTAACGCACTCTATCAGCGTACTATACTTTTGACATAATCTGACATATCAATAATTCCACGCGTGACTATGTCTTTCGACGGAGGCAGCAGGTCAAGCTGTTTAGCAGCTTTTTCTCCACACATAATACATGTCAGCTCTTTTGCCAACGGTTAACAAAGTTCTTCACAAATATTGTGAGGCTTACCTGCTTAAGCAATCAGCAGGCTTGCATTTTCCCCCATTTCCGTTTCAGGAGTCCGTCTCAGAAATTAAAAGACGTTTTTATTTCATGTGCATGGGAGCGAAACACAGCGACGTTCTACAGTATGTATTTTTCTCAAATTAACCTAGGACAGTCCTTAAATATTTATCTGTTAACTATCAAGCTTTTCTGTACTCTCAAGATTGCCAGTGTTCCAAAACCATACACATTCTCCTACCTCCCTATTTGCAGAAGATAACTTTTAAAACAAAACAGTCACTTACATTCGTAGCACACATTCCTATGCTTATAAGACTGGCACTGTTCCAAAATCATGCACATTCTCCTACCTTCCTATTTGCTGGAAATAACTTTTTTTAAATACAATTGGTCACTTATGTTTGTAGCAAGCATTCCTATACAATGATATAGAATTACATAGTAGCTCTTCTGTCCATTCAAGTATTAGCACACTGTATCATAGTACATAGGCTGCGTATTTGATATCTAAACTAATTTTATTAAAATAGAAAATATGAAAACCCATCCCAATTTTTCAGTGCACACAACACATTTCCAGGGTCATCTGGCGTACCACCTGGGGGCGCTCCGCGTACCACAAGTGGTACCCGTGCCACAGTTTGAGAACAACGGGTTTAAACCATTTATTCAAAAAAGATATGACAATGTAAAATGCTGTGCATGTTGTTTGTAAAATAAGACTGTCTTTATTTATAATTATGACTTAGATAAACATCAGATCACATTTTAGGAGCCATTCATGCAGAAATCCAGATAATTACAAACTTTTTCTCATAACTGTACATTCAATTGTACATTTGTACAGAAGTGTAAATCAGCAAATTTAATTAGAATCAGCTTTGCATTTAATTGGAACCAAAACAGAAAATGTGTCCTTAAAGCATTCAATACTAAGCTTTACCAAGTTTTAACAACTGTGTTTCAACATTTAAAATGGATCTCTTTACTGAGTGTAATCCTGGCTGTAAAGAAACACAATTCTGCAGGTTTAATAGGTAATTTGTTGCGTAATGTCTTTTTTTTGTCACAGCCTTAACTGCAGGAGCAACAAGGGTGTGGAAACATATAATTTAACAGAATTTGACACTTTTTATGTGTGTGCAGCCCTTTTATGTGTGTGCAACCTTATCTTGGACTTCAATGCACATGGATAAGTTGCAAGCATGTTTTTTGGGAGTACTCATAACCAAACTTAGAACTTAGCTGTACTGTAGCTCTTAGGTACTACACCACCCTATATCCAACTTTGTATCCAACCAACCATCCAACTGATTTCACACAAAGACTTACGAAACTGTTAAATAGCCCCAGTTTGGCAAATAAATGGTCCAATGAAGTCACTTAGAACTAATCTGGAATGAAATAAAATGACCCTCCAGGCTCTCCAGACCAAGGTAACTGATCCATATTCTCACAAATAAATTCCAACTGCTGTAAAATCATCTCTAACCAGAAAATGTCCTGCTCCTACCTTGATGTTGCAGGCCTGTTCCATCAGACGCCGAGCGTTCTCAGCTGCCCGGTAGCGTTTTGGCAACTGGACACGGAAGAACTTCAGTGCCCCTTCGAAATCTGCCTGAAGCAGGTCTTCCTTTGAGGTCTGTAGGTAGAGACATGTTGGCTTTGTTTATTACTTTGAAATGCATTTCTTAACACAGCACAGTAGGATAAATGTTGACAAATGTTGTTTTTCAGTGGGTCAGAATTCTCTGTTTACTTAAAACCTTGGTTCACTCATACAAATGTACATCTGTGGCAGGAGACATTGCTGAGTGCAATGTGCCAAAAACCACAGAAAATGGAGAGTGTAGTTTCTCCACATCCTGTTGTTCTGTAGTCTTACTGTGTGATGTGTAGTCAACAGAATGCATCAGGTAAAGCCAGTCTATGTCTGTATGATAATCAGTGCAAAGTCTTATAACTGCTATGAAATACTTCATTCGACTTTTGGGACATTTCACTCAAGACATGTTTCTTTAATAGCATTAATTTTATTACTTGATACGAGTCATAAGATTGAATCTTATGCTTCAGTATCTTGTATAAGCAATATATCAAACTAAATGACTTGCTTCCACTCAAAAGTATTAATAATATTGATCTGCCATTGTGGACATATTAAGGAGCAATAACGTACTAGACTGTTTTCTGATTTAAATATTTTTGCTAACATTTCAGCAGCTTTAAAACATCTTGGTACTGCAGGAAATCTGTGTAAATTTATTATACTTGGGGTATAGGGTAAGCGGTCTAGGGCCAAAAAGTGATAAGGCACTAATATAAGTGTTGAAGTGATGTGGTTGACAGAATAAAAGAAAAAAGTAATTAACAAAATGGACAAAAACACCTTATCAACCATTATGAAGCCTAGTATTGATCAATCTACTATCTGGAGTCATCTAAAATTTAAAAATGGATGTAAAATGGATGAAAACAACATCCATCATAACAGATGCCACATTAATTTATGTCAGATTAATCACTTTTTCCTGTTTATCACTGTTTAATGATACCAGTTCTAACCAACATTAGAATTCAATTCAATACAATTTATTTTTATATAGCGCCTTTCACAACAAGGTTGCCCGAAGGCGCTTAACAATAGACAATGCATTTTGTCAATACAGAACAGAAGACCAGAAGACAGAGGAGAGGGACCAAAAACTCCATAGTAAGGAGAGAAAAAACCTCTAGGGGTCCAAGGTCAACTGGCGTCCCAACCCCTTTGGGCATGCTAACATTATATAATTTAAAAAAGGAAACGTTGAGGGTATTTATCCATCCAGCCATCATGTCTTCTGTGTGTAAGTACTCCTTGCAGATCTCTGTAGACCAGTAAATTCCTCCTAAACGATAGCTTTATCCACAATCTCCCTCTTGGATCCATGGCAGTGATGCAGCACCCAACTCAGATGGTACCAAGCCTGGGCACCAACTCCAGCAGCCATGGTTGCAGCAGGCTATAATGTAAGGTGTGAATAGGCTAAGCTGAAGTAATAGGTCTTCAGTCTGAATTTGAATACTGAGATTGACTCGGCATCCCGAATATGGTGTGGGAGACTGTTCCATAAGCTAGGGGCCCTGTAACTAAAGGCTTTACCGCCAACTGCTATTTTATTAATTAGTGGAATATGAAGGAGACCTACATTCTGTGATCTAAGCAGGCGACTTGGATGGTAAACATTAATAAGTTCCATTAGATAGACAGGTGCCTGACCTCTGAGAGCCTTGTAAGTAAGTAGAAGGATTTTGAAGTCCGCCCTGTTCCTGACAGGAAGCCAATGAAGAGAGCTAAGTATGGGGGTTGTATGGTTGTACTTTCTGCTCCTAGTAACAATTCTAGCTGCTGCATTCTGAATTCGCTGTAAGGTCTTAAAAGAGTGGTGGGTCCTCCCTGATAATAGGGCATTGCAGCAGTCTAACCTGCTGTATACACGAGCATGTATTAATTTCTCTGTGTCTTGAGTGGAGAGAAACTGCTGTAGTTTTGCAATATTTCTTAACTGTAGGAAGCATGTTTTAGATACTGTTTTAACATAAGAGTTAAATGAAAGCCTTGTGTCTAAGCCTAGGTTATGTGCTGAGTCTTTGAGGCACATTTTTAAATCCTCTCAGTTATAGTTGTCCTATCAGTATTGTTTCCTCCAAACAACAGAACCTCAGTTTTATCAGTTTTCACACATCCAAGTCTTTACTTCATTAATGCAATTAACTAAAGCGATAATAGAAGAGTTGTCGTTTGGTGTAAACTAAAAGTATATTTGCGTGTCATCAGCATATGAATGAAAGTTAATATTATGTTTTTGTATTATCCTACCTAGCAGCAGCATGTAAAGAGAGAACAATATTGGCCCCAGCACTGATCCCTGTGGTACCCCAAATTGAACTGGTGACATTGATGAAGAAGTACAATAATTAGATATTTGAACATAATGAAAACAATTACTTAAATATGAAGTAAACCACTTAAGAAATTCTAAACTGCTAATATTCTTATCACTCACAGGAAAAAAAAATCTTTAAGTTATGTTTCTAAATATTCCTTCCTTCAAGCCCACACTTCAGTGACATAGCGCAAGTGTGGATTTAAAGTGCGTGAACACTCGAGGGTGCACTGTTATAAAAAGCGTAAAGGGACACCCTTACAGGTCATAGTGCTTTCTGTGGTTCCATATTTAGCGCTGCTTTGTTACCAGTGGTTAAGTGCACATCGGCAGAGAATAATTTTAAATAAATGTGGTTGCTGTGCCGGATGCACATCCGGTTAATAAAGCGCCATTTTCTCATTAAATAGAGGCTGAGCTCCTGTTTCTATCTTTGCTGAACCCGTCGCGTTACAATATACAGGAAAAAGACTGCAAGTGTGCATACTAGGATATGGCATTCATTTCCATTTCGTACAATGATCTGCAGGTTGTATGCCCCCCTGCAAATAATAAGGAATTGTAAGAATTTTTTATATAAATGCTGTTAAAGAGAGAACGTGCAGCAATTGAAAACATTAGCAGCTATGGATATTGTCTCTCTAAAGACACAAATATACAGAAGTCGAGGTAGTCGATGTCATTGATGAAGTCAATGCTGGCTGCCAGGCTAATAATTTGTGTCACCCACAAATAATGTATTTATTTGAAAATATCATTTAATTATCATTCACTGAAAATATAAATTTATTTGTTTCAGTTGTTTTAAGATTTGTTTGCTGTTTTATTATTTTATCATGTCTGAATGAGTGGAGTCACCTTTATCCAACTTGCTTAAGAAAGTATCATGACCACCATCAGAGTTGACACACACCTTGATAAATGCTCATATGCATATTGCCCATTGGTTGAGAGCACATTACATCTTTTTCATGTTTTCACTGAAAATTTAAGCTAGGGGGCTAACATTCCTATTTACAGTGGTCCACAATCTTTTCTAATAGTATGCAGAGAGAAACCTTCAAGCTCTATAATAATATATAATAATTATATAATATAATATTTTGCATATCTATAAAATAACCTGACTCTCAAAAGCAACAGCAACAAAAATAGCCCAACAATAACTCAAAAGTACAGATGCCAGCCTGCTGCCAGTTAAGAACATAAAAGGGAGGCTGAATATTATAAACAATAGGTTTAATAAGCAAAAGACCAACTTAAGACATTTAGACTTGAAAGCACTTATAACACTATAACAGTAATAAAGAAAAAAAAACTCCTTCAGTCCTCATCTAATACACAATTAATAAACAGTAATGAGTTGGGCTCTACAAAAATCATTTTACAAGTAAAAGATATATATTTTTTAATTTTAGTAGACTTTGTTAGGTGTGTGTAAGGGAATATTATCGCTGCATAGCATATTAACTACACAGATCAATAATTAGTCCTTCAAACAATTTACCCCTAAAGCTTGTGTTTAAGGGAAGTAATTAGAGAACCTAAAAATTCCAGTACTTATGGTTACCTCACGAGAATATATGAGCTCCTTATCTCCACTGTGCTCATTTAATAGCTTTTCCTCTTTTCCTGGTTCCACATATTCAACTCAGTAGTTGATTGCCTCCTATAGATTGTTGCTTGCAGGGGGTTTAGTGACCACACAACTCTCCTACCACTAGGCCTAATCATAAGGTGAAAGCAGTGGGACAAATAAAAGCTAGGAGAAACTATGATTGTTCAATCGAGGGAAGTACTACTAATCTGAATACAATACAGAACACAATTCCTGTTAAAAGAAAAATTTCTACTAGGACAGATTAATTCTAAGACTGCACATGCCTTCGACAGTGAAATCCAAATGCGTATATATTCCTCATGAATAGAGTGACTTGAACCACATTTTCTTCAAAAAGAGTGGCCATCAGTCTTAAAAAAAACAGACACTATGAGCCACAAATTAAAATAAATTGCTCTGAAACTATAGGTAATCCAAGAAACAGCAAGTTTGCCAAATAGTTTAACTATTCTTTAATGTGATATTATCAGCTTTACAAAATTCATAAGCTAAACTGCATCTTTAAATAATTTACTTTCAGTTGCCGTGATCTGAAAGTCGTTTTTTTATTATCTGCTGAATATCTGCTGAATATTGATCTATAGTCCATATTTATAATGACCCTGAACAGCTGTACTTGGTCTCAGCAGTGGCATTATCATGACATTATAGTGATATTATATCGTGATACTATACAATTATGTCCAATATGATCAAATACATATCGACAGCATTTTCAAATTAAAAGATATAAAACACGCAATAAGCATGTACAAAATAATAAAAAAACATATGTTAACAGTGACAGCGATTGTGTTTACTTTTTGTTTTTGTTTTAGTGTCAGGTTGCACTAATATACCTAATAGTTTAGCACAGGTTATTGCTTTCAGTCTCAAAACACCATCAATATCCTGTTCTGTTTAAAGGTGTCCAGTTTTTTAGGGTCTTGATGGTCACCTTATTTTCTAAGAACATGCTGTAAACAATAGCTTAATAATAGTTGAAAGCATGAACTTAGGAGGTAGGTTGATACGTACGTATTATTGTTTAGATTAAGTCACAATGAGAAGTGTTATGACAGTAAATGATCCACAAAATGTGCAAATTTGAATAGGCAAACCTTTGATGGAAGTTGGAAACCCTAGCATCATGTTTGACCCTGTACTTTAATTTGAACGACATTAGGGAAAGTTATAATCTGTCCTCTACAGTGTAACACTGTTCAATTAAGACCTTTGCTGTGATCTCATGCTGAAATATTGATATATGCATGTAGCAGTTTGTTCCATGGAAGGTCTGTTATTGGGGCTGGAAAGAGAGGACACCTTCTAGGGCCTAAAAGACATGTAAACAGCTCACCTAGTGTGCAATGTTTTCACTAATTATAAAATTGGGTAGGGATTTTTAGTGCAGATTCTCACATAGCTTAACTTAGTGAGTTTTGTTCATGTATGTAGGGGTGTGTTGCTGGGAAGTAGGTGATGTTATTTTATAGGAGTGGAGTTTGTCTTAAGGCAAAGGTCCTGGTTTTTGTTTATTTTGCTTTATAACCATATCAAATCTACATCAAAATAAAAGTATATCCAGACATTCTTGCTGTCCCCGTACACAAACCCCACTCCTAATAATTACAACATAATTAATAAATAATATTAATAAATAACAGAACATCTGTGATGAAATGGTGTTCTCATGTGCACACATCCATGAGCCTTGCAACTCATGACAGAGATTCTTCAAAAGTCTTTTATTTATTCACGTTTAGATTACTGTAATATCTTTCTTATACCTGGCCTAAGTTAGGATTGCTATTACAAAGACAGTGGACACTTATCTGACCAAGCTATTAACAGTTTTTATTTTAGTTAAAAGTTCTTAAAAAAATTATCGAGATTATTTGTTAATTGACATGTTTGAAAAATGTAGGTCAGACGTGAAGATAAATTAAAAAAGGAACTTTAATTCAAGTCTATAAGGCAATAAAGGCTTATTTTTAGAAATGGGGTGCTGACTTTCTTTGGTCATTGTAACATTAGGCCCTGGGTATTTATACATTTTGAGTGCTTGTAGTACCCAAAACACTTCCCCCTATTCTATTCTAATATTATCTAGTACAAAACCTTGTCCTTCTGCTGTCTGAGGCATGTTGTTTTTGTGCCTTAGTGAACACCTGAGTGAAATACTCATTTACTACATCTGCCTTTTCCCTTTTAATGTCTAGAAGTTAACCATTTCTGTCCCAAATATATTTTATTTCTTCCTTGATAGTTCTTTTGCTAATGTAGTGCTTACAAAACTGTTTTTTTTATTTTAAATTCCATTGTAATATTGTTTTCAGTTTCTCTTTTGGCCTTTCTTATGTGCCTTTTTTACCTATTGTTGCAGTACTCTTTTTCTTTTCTTTTGTCCTGTTGTTTTTTTATTCATTTTATAAACATCTATCTTTTCCTTTACATTTGTCCTGACTTCTTGAACCATTTGTATTACTGTTTATTAGCTTCTGATTTACTTAACTAAATTTGTTCTGTGCTTCAAGAATATTTTTTAAACTATTGCTATTGACTTACCAATGAATTAATTTCTGTCCTATACCATTTTGCTTCTCTTAAATTGTGTCATATTCCTTCAAAATCTGCTTTTCAGAAGTTGTAAACCTTTGCTTTGCACTCATCCTGAAGTTTCAAAACATACTTCAAACTACACCACACTATGATCATTGTTTCCTAATGGTTCTCTCACTTCTGTTTGCTTCACTGTCACTATTTCCTCTCGTAAGCGCTATGAGAAACTGGGTAAAAAGCTATCAGTGACCATGTCTACCATTTCTGCTGCTGATATCCCTATAGGTCTTTCTCAGTCTATGTTGGGAAAGTGAAAGACTTCAATAAAAAGCACTTTTTTCACAGAACTATTTACATATGTTAAACAGCGGAGTGTGCTAGTGGACTCTAGCATAATCCTAACACTATACTATATACTACAGAGCAGTGGTTGTCAAACTGTGGTACGCGGAGCGCCGCCAGGTGGTACGCCATATGGCCCTGGAAATGTGTTGTGTGCACTGAAAAATTGGGACGGGTTTGCATATTTTCAATTTAATAAAATTAGTTTGAGTCGAATACGCAGCCTAAGTACTATGATACAGCACGCGCTAATACTTGAGTGGACACAAGAGCTACTATGTAATTCTATACCATTGTATATGAATGTGTCCTACGAATGTAAGTGACTGATGTATTTTCTAAAACAAAGTTATCTTCTGCAAATAGGGAGGTAGGACAATGTGCATGGTTTTGGAACACTGGCAATCTTGTGAGCACAGGAAAGCGTGATAGATAGAAAAATGTTTAAGAACTGTTCTAGGTTAATTTGAAAAAATACACAGAGTGTCTCTTTGTTCGCTCCCATACGCATGAAATAAAAACATCTTTTAACTTCTGAGACGGACTTCTGAAACAGAAACGGGGAAAAATGCAAGCTTGCGGATTGCTAAAGCAGGTAAGCCCCACACTATTTGTGAAGAACTTTGTTTACTGTTGGCAAAAGAGCTGACACGTATTATGTGTGGAGAAAAAGCTACTAAACAGCTTGACCTGCTGTCCCCTTCAAAAGACACAGTCACTCGTAGAATTAGTGATATGGCAGATGATGTCAAAAGTACACTGATAGAGCGCGATAAGATGAGCAGATGCTTTTCACTACAATTAGATGAGTCTGTAGATATCTTTGATTTGGCCAGTTTGCTTGTTTACGTTAAGATACGAGTTTGAGGGTATGTCCCAGGAGGACTTTCTGTTCTGTAACCGCTACCAACAGGAACTACAGTAGAGCACATACTGTATGTCAGCTTCTGAATGAATGTATCGAAGAGAACGGCATCGACTGGATAAAATGCCTCGGAAATGACAAGCCAACACAGCAGTGTAGTTGCAAGAATTAGAGGTTGCTCCAGATATGAAGTGGACGGACTGCAGCATCCACCGCAAGGCCTTGGCCATCAAGAAAATGCCTGATGATTTAAAATCTATTAGACTCTGTTGTGAATTGTATCAAGGTTCAACCAATGAATTCACATCTGCTTTGCTCGACTAAACAGGCTCATCCCTCTCACTGAAATGGTGCTTTTTTATTGTTTATTTTTAATTATTCTTGTTCCTGTTGCCATTCTGTAAAGTGCTTTAAGAAGCCACCTTTAAAGGTGCTATATCAAATAAAGTTCATTATTATAATATTTATTATATGTATGTGTGAGACTGTTGGTCATTGAGATTTTCTGGGGTTCCTATGAGAAGATGACTTTTAAGTGGTACTTGGATGCTTTGGTTTGATCAGGGGTGGTACTAGGTCCAAAATGTTTGAGAACCACTGCTATACAGTATATGGTATGCTTCTGAATTAGTCTGACCTGCATAGACTCAGAGACTCTTGATTCTTCTTAGTTCATGGACCTGTATATTATTTTAGACATATATTGCCCCTCCCCCTGTATCCACTGCTGTCATCTCTATGGCTGATATCAGTCACCTTAATTCCAGGAAACATTAAATCCAGTAATCAACACTTCTCTTTGTGGATTTTTATTCAAGACCAATGTTTGAGATTTCTGGTGAGCTATGTACGTGTCCTGGCCTGGCTCCCACATCTGATTACAGTTCCTGCAGTGGGCAAAACTGTTCAGTAATATCATGCTAAGTGGTATAGTTTAAATAGGTTGGTAAAAAAACTGTGGTATGCGTCTCAGTTAAACATTTTGACAATAAAGGGTTTCAAACATTAACTGTATGGTAAGTTATGAGGTTGTTTCTTTTGCTTTTCAACTGAGTTTCAATTTTAAAGATAAGGGACATTTATTACCTACTACAGTAACAGAACATGTATTAGGCATAATACTGCCAACAAATTCTTGATCATATAGAATACCTTCAACCAGTGTTTGCAGACACAAAGTAACATTTCCTTCATTGTTTTTGCCAAAACCAATAAATAAAAACCAATACACAAAACATCAATGTTTTCACTCGTGTTTAAATATTATGTAAACAAGCTCACAGAGCCACTCAGTGGTCAGACAGTGTAACAGCAGCTTCGTGATATGTAGTGCAAATGACAGTCTCAATGATGAAGCACTTTTGTTCTCTTTTCACATTTGAAATGATCAGTGCCTCTACAAACTCTACAACCCCTTTCACATTTTGAACTTTTGTCACCCTATAGTCTGGAAATGTATTAAAATATTTTTTTATTTCATTTATCTGCATATTCTACCCAAAAGTGTTCATGTGAAAAAATATACATAAAAGTTTTAGAAAATTATTTAAAAAATAAAAACTGAAATAGGCTGGCTGGATAAGTATCTACCCCCTTACAAGCAATCCTAAATTAACTCAGGTATAACAAATCACCTTCATAATTACACACCAGTTACAGTAATAGTCTTTGTTAAATTGAAGTGATTCTCATTATTTCAGGACAAATCCAGCAGTTCCTGTATATTCCTATGCAGGATAGTGTACTTCAAAGCAAAGACACGACACCATAAGCACCCGTAAGGTTTTAAAAGAACTTAGGGACAAAGTTGTGGAAAGGCACATACAGTATCAGGTGATGGGTATACAAAGTTTAAAGTAGTTCAACTAGGTAGCTGCGTCAGCATGCATAGGCTGCAAAGGAACAGGTAACAGGTATATTCCAGGCTAAAAAGAAAAGAAAGGAAACACAATGTTTTGGCCATGGAGCATTCTCCAGGTGTGTAACCACCGATGGTACCACCAAAACCTTGCCTAGATAAGGACTGATTATACTCCAAACTGGATTGCAGAGTTAGAAGAAAACTGATCATAGAGGCTAAGACTGTTTGAAGTTGGTGTTGGCTGTCCACAACTGTACAGCAGGATACCATGAAGGAAGTAACTGCTGAAAAAACAGTAACAATGCACTTAAGTGATGCTGCAAACATGTGGCAAAAATGACTGTTGTCTGATTAAATGAAAATTGAACTTTTTGGGCTAAATGAAAAGCATTATGTTTGGTGCAAATCCAACACAGCACATCACAGAAACCATACCATCCCTACTGTGAAGCATGGCGGTGGCATCATCATGTTATGGGGATGTTTCTCAATGGTAGAGACCATTATACTTGTCAGAATAGAAAGGAGAATGCCCTCTGCAATAAAGCTAAAACTGGGACAGAATCTAACCCTTCAGCATGACAATGGCTCAAAGCATGTAACCAAAGCTACACTGGAGTGTCTAAAGAATAAAAAGGTAAGGTGGCCCAGTCAAAGTACTGACCAATTAAAAAAGTCCAATTAAAAATTTGTGGCATGACTAGGAGACTAATGTCAATCATCACTCCCCAAGGAACCTGACAGAGCCTGAAAATGTTTTTAGAGAAAGACCTACCCCAACAGACTCACAGCTGTCAATGTCATTAAAGATTGCTTCCACCAAGTATTAACTCAGTATTAACTTTTAATATGTATTTTTCCCGATAAACATGTTTTTCCCCTTAAATAACGGAGTATGGTGTGTAGATAAGAGGACAGAAGTCCTTATATAAATGCATGAAACTCTGACATATCAAAATTTGAAAAAAAGTTCTAGGGGGTGCAGATATTTTAAAAACACTGTATCTGCTATTCTTAGCACTATGTCTTTTTAAACCTTTAACTAGCTGGATTAAGGGCTGATGAAGGATTTGTTAAAGGCAGGAATGAAATGAATTGGAATGAAAACCTGCAGATATACCAGTCTTCCAGGACCAAGACTGAACATCCATAAGCTTAATGCAAAGTAGCATAAAACTGTAAAAGTATTAACACTAAAGAAAGCATAGACGAAGGACTTCAGCACAAAAAGGTCCATCACAGTCTAACATGGATACTGAAGAAGCCAAGATATGTGACTGGGACAAGTTGGGCCTCATTCACAGTGAAGGGGAATACCAATATGCCTGTGAAACCATAACAAAACACTGGCAATATTTCAACTAAAATTGGAGTTTGTTATTTACTACGCCTACAAAAGCAACAAAATACAAAACAAGCAATCACTGAAAAATCCCATTAAAACATTTTATTCAACTAAAACAGTGAATGGAAGGGATTATTATTGTAAGCAATAATATATTTAATGTACAAATGAAAATATTTACAAATACTTTTCACCTAAATTATTTCAGCAAGACTTAAAAATGCAGGAATCATTTAAGTGACATCTCCACTAAACAAACAATCTGTTATAAAACCTAGGTTTACCATGCTCTTAGATTGCTTAAAGATTTGTGTCTATCACCCTGATTAAAAGCTCAAGGAAAAGCCAACACAGCTGCACTGTCCAGCACAGGCTGTCTCCTGTCAGTCTCCTGATAGATAAACATAAGGAAACAAGAACAGTTTAAAACAAGAGGAGGACACTCTTGATCATCTAGCTCCTTCAGTAGTCAGTATCTAATTGATTCAAGGATCTCATTCAGATAGTTTGTTAAAGAAACTAGGCTTCAACAACATGACTGGTTAGCTTGTTCCAAACTCTCACAACTCTTTATGAAAAGAAGAGCCTTTTGTTCTTCATTTTAAATGCATTCTTAGTTTTAAATGCAAAAATACCTGCTTACAAAATAAACTTTCACATAAAAAAGCATGTCAGATTTGGAAAGAAACACTTGAAGACACTCTCACCGCCAGAAGACGAGGCACAAACAGCCGGTGTCCCATTCCTAGGAGTTCCAGGACACGGCATGCGCAGTCCGTGACTAAACGGCTACGCTCCTCAGCTGTCTCCTCTGCTTTCTTCACTGGTGGGGCCAGTTGAGGAGGGGGCTTGGAAGGGGGAAGCCCCTTTTCCGGGTGGAGGGCGCAGGAAGGCTCCAGCCTGCTGGCCTCACTGCTTGGGCTTGAGCTGGCCAGGGTTGACTGAACTATACAAGGTGAAATGGGGAGGAGAAGATAGCCTGGACCTAGCAGGCCTGTCCTCCAGTCCATCCAAGGGGAAGTGCACGTTTACACCTTTTGGGTCTAGTCCATGTTGCAGGGGAAGCATCTGTTTTAACACCTCGCTTCTTTTCAAGAGCTCTGATAAAAAACGGTTGCCTAGCAACAGACACTTCATACAGTATAAGGAAATTATGACACACAAGGCACCTCACTCTGTAAAATAATGGTCTGTATCCACAAACCAATTCAACCACATTCTGAGCATAATGGTTGAAAGGAAAAAAAAATGTTGAAAATCTAGAAAGAATCAGTGCATTAACCAAACTGGAATTTGAGCATGATGAATAACTCACAAACTGACTTCTTGCACTATAACAGTCTTAGGAATTGTTTTCCACAGCTTTTAGAAGGAGAAAATCACAAGTGCTCAATGAATAGCAAATGTGTTTACAACATGTCAGTTTCAGCCAATGCACTTAAGGTTAGAAGGGAAAAAATTAATCCTGCTGTATTGAATTCCTCTCTTGCCATGGGCTTAGATTGCTTGTTTTTAAGAGAATCAGGTCCTGATGGTTTGTAAAAATCAGATGAACAGGTATGTCTTGGCGCAACCCGGAAACATACAATCTAGATCTGTTGTTATTCATTAGCGATTCCAAAGCCAAAGGAGAGTGATCTTCAGGAATACTTTAAAGATCGCTGATCAAGTCAAAGGCAGGTGGTCGGTCTGGGATTGAGAGTGCATTAGGATCGTGCTTCTAAAGACTGTCCGAAACGTCTCCATTCAATTAAAAGAAACATAAAAAAGATCATTTCAGCTTTAAATAGATATATGAACAAAAAAAAGCATTTGTGGAGTTCCTGCACCAATGTGCTCACGCATTTCGAAGAAGAATCTGTTCAGAGGGAGGCAATGCTAAATCCTTGGATTAGGGCTAGTCTTGGCAAAGCCGGTCCTGTGCACTTACAAGCAGGTTCCATTGTGTGCAGCTGGTCAGGGGAGGCCGGTGTGTCTTGCTAGAGCAGGAGGCGGCAGAGGAAAGCCTCTGCCAGTAGCAGCAGCAGCAGCAGCAGCAGCAAGGATGAGAAATTCAGGGCAGAGCAGAGGAGCTGCAGGCTGGCTGATGATCTCATAGCCATCCATGAAACGTGACAGCCCCTACTGCTGTGCGCTCTGAATTAGTAATGGGGAGGGCAAGTGAATAAACAGAGAGGAGTCTCAAGGGAGAATGCTGTAATAGGAAGCCAATAGGAAGAGGGCAGTGCAATCCCTCTAACACCCCGTCACCCGTCTGCTTAAACAGTATCTTCATCGTCAGCCTACATATATGTGCTCACACAGATACATGCACCAGTGTGCACAGATGTTGGGCTACAACATCTATTGCTATCTCTTGCTGCTATTGCTTTAACTACAACATAGCTCACAGAGATCACAGCAACTGCATTTCAAATATTTCTCCTTTTTAGAATAAATCTGAGGCTGGTGGATTAAGGACCATTTTTTTTCTTTTTTCTTTCATTTATAACAACATAAATCTTTCCATTTAAGATATGCATATCTTGTCTGGAGTAAGACATTGGAGGTTATTAACAAGATTTTCTTGATATTAATTTTTCAAGGCTTACTACAGAGGATGTGGTAGTGGTAGTTTAAGTGGAACATTAAACGTGAGGTGAAGTTACACACAAAGCAGGTTAGGCAGATTAGCCAGAATTTGTCTCAAAAACCAGACAGGAAAAATGAATAATAGAACAACTTCTCTGACAAATAATGACTGTTGCTACCACCCAACCAAAAAAGAGCCATGTTACAAATAAAAGTGTTCAGAGCACTTCATTTACTGGTAGTTCCATTTTTTACAAAGCATAGATCCAGTTTATTCATTTTAACATGCACCTTAACTGTGTAGTACTTAAGAAGACATGTCAAGAAAATATAAATGCCTCTGTCATACACACTAATAAATACTAAACATTTCCAATTATGACAATAATAACTCTGGGTTTGAATCGAACTGTAATGTACCAGGGGTGTCACACCCTCATCCCACCACATTCTCACACGAAAGGGCACTCACGCTAATTACACTCCAGCCCTGAGCACTTCTGCCAAACGACACCACTCCTGCCAATCAGCCAACCACGACACTCCATCAATCAGTGCACCTTCTTCCTTTCACAATACTTAAACCCTCGAGAACCCTCTGCTCTTTTCCCATTGGTCATTCTTTGGAGCTCCTACCTTGCCTTAGTTTTCTGAACCATCTCCTGATTTTTCTCGATATGAACCATGGAACTTGCCTTTGACCACGTCTCTCGTCTAGCCCTTGTTTACTTTGGAAGTTACCTTCTTGCCTCTTGACCACCTAAGGTACTGCACAGGGTCCATCCTCCCGTTTGCACAGTGGGTCATTCGTGACAAGGGGACTGTTGGAAACCACTTCGGTTATCAAAGAAACACTGTTAGTACACTACTGAGACATTACCATGTAAATCATAATGCCAGTGACAGGCATTTGATCAGATGGATCCGGGTCACACACTTCTATAATTGCCCTCCGAAGGCTGTAACTGCCAAGGTGAGACCCTTTGTGATGCACAAATGTTTTGTAGTCACCATGGCCACCACACTAGATACTGTTTTTGTGGAGAGCATTTACACTCCCCTTCCCTCATAGTCATTTTGCACTATGTGAGTCTTCAAAAGCACTCACACATAGAACTGTATTATTCTTATTATATGAAGACATATGTCATTTAGTTATTTTGTTGTACATTTTGGATCTCATCCATTCTTGAAGGAAGCCAGGATATTGGCTTCAACACCATGACTAGCTATACACATACAGTAAATGAACAGAAATCAATTTCCTCACTATGCTGCTTGTTTTGAAAACATTTTAAAAACCAGTAAACAGTTATTTGCTTGATTGCTTAAACCAGTGGTTCTCAAACTGCTGGTACGTGGAGCGCCGCCAGCTGGTACGCCATATGATCCATAGAACTTTGTTGTGTGCGCTGAAAAATCGGGACGGTTTTCATATTTTCTATTTTAATACGTGTCGAATACGCAGCCTACGTATTGAGATACAGTGCGCGCTAATACTTCAGTGGACACAAGAGATACTCTGTAATTATATACCACTCTATAGGAATGCATGCTATGGACGAAGTGACCAATTGTATTAAAAAAAACTATCTCCAGCAAATAGGGAGGTAGGAGAATGTGCGTGATTTTGGAACAATGCCAATGTTGTAAACACAGGAATGCATAGAAATACGTGCTACTAACGCTTGTAATCTTGTGAGCACAGGAAAGCGTGATAGATAACAGAAAAATAGAACAGTTCTTAATTAAGTAAATCTGAGAAAAATACACAGAGCGTCTCTGCGTTTCGCTCCCATGCGCATGAAATAAAAACTTAAAATAAATCCGGAAATAAAAACGGAAACGGGGAAAAATGCAAGCTTGCGGATTGCTAAAGCATGTAAGCTCCACACTATTTTTGAAGAACCTTATTTACCTTTGGCAAAAGAGCTGACACGTATTATGTGTGGAGAAAAAGCTGGTAAACAGCTCGACCTGCTGCCCCCCTGAAAGACAAGGTCATTCATAGAATTATTGAAATGATATCAAAAGTACGCTGATAGAGCGCGTTAAGATGAGCAGATGTTTTTCACTGCAATTAGCTGAGTCTGTAGTCAATTTGGCCAATTCACTCGTTTACGTTAGATACGAGTTTGAGGGTACGTCCCATGAGGACTTTCTGTTATGTAAGCCACTACCAACAGGAACTACAGGAGAGCACATATTTCAGCTTCTGAATTAATTTATCGAGGAGAATGGCATCGACTGGATAAAATGTGTCGGAGTTTGTACAGATGGTGCTAGAGCGATGACAAGCCGACATAGCGGTGTAGTTGCACGAATTAAAGAGGTTGCTCCAGAAATTAATGGACGTATTGAAACATTCACCACGAGAGCTTTGCATCAAGAAAATGCCTGACGATTTAAAATCTGTTAGACTCTGTTGTGAATTGTATCAAGGCTCGAAAAATGAATTCACATCTGCTTTGCTCGACTAAACAGGCTCACCCCTCTCACTGAAATGGTGCTTTTTTATTATTTTTATTTGTTGTTGTTACTGTTTTTTTCTGTAAAACGCTTTGAGAAGCCACATTTAAAGGTGCTATATCAAAGTTTATTATTAAAATATTTATTATATGTATGTGTGAGTGTGTCATTGAGAATTTCTGGGGTTCCTATGAAATGATGACTTGTAGGTGGTACTTGGATGCTTTGTTTGGATTAGGGGTGGTACTTGGTCCAAAAAGTTTGAGAACTACTGGCTTAAACCATTATTTCTGTATTGATTTATAAAAATGTATTGATAAAGCATAGAGCTTACCAGTATGTATCTGCATTCTATATTAAAGTTTTCAAAATCTTCACAGCTATCAACAAAATCGACCTTTTAGGTATTCCACATTAGAAACCCCTAAAGAGCTTAGACCCTATGCAGCACAGTGGAAGACCTTAAAGGGCTAGAACCAAGACTGTAGTAAGAACATACATTTGAATACAAAATTTGTAATAACAAACCCATGGGAAATAACACTATAACATTGTCTAAAACACAGTCTAAGGTCAAGGATATCAGGCAAACAGGATATCAGGACTTTCAAGATCAAATACAGGCGTAAGACAAAACATTGAGACCCTCCAAAACTAGACTTCAGCAATCACATCCCAAAACCAGCACTGCTCCATACGAAGACATCTGTCACCAGGAACCAGATACAAGGCCATTCCCATGGAATAAACCAGGACCAGGAACTTCGCAACCCAGAAACACGGAGAAGGATTCACGAAGAAGTTCGGGACCAGGAATAACTGGGAGTCTATGCCGAAGATCCACAACCAGGAAACCAGAAGCATATAGTATGTACTGGAGCAAGTCTGACTGTACAAGTTGACACTGAGGATGTTACAAATCTGACAATGCTAAGCGCCGAAAGCAGGGTTAATCAACCTTATGTACAAGAAAGCGACCAGTAAACCAATTCTGATTGGCCACGGCATAATCAGCAACACTCAAAGAGTGTTCTGACAATTAACGCTTTCTAACATGACCCAACAGACTTCTTCAGGATTGAAAGTGAAACAGGAAAAAGAGGACACATGTGGAAGCTCCGAGGAAGTGCAGTTGATACCGAGACCAGGAGTCACTTCTTTAAACAAAGGGATGCAACAAGCTACCCAGCCATGTTGTTGAAGCAGATACCCTGGCATCTTTTAAGAAATGGCTGGATGAGATTCTTTGGATCAATTTACGACCAAACAAGCTAGACAGCCGCCTTTCGTTTATTATCTTCATCTTCTCATGTGGCAAAGTAAAATATCTACCCATTTTCTTTTCTTTCATTTGCATGGTAATGGGAGAAAACAGGGTGTTCCTGAGGACCACACTATACCAGCATCTTACAGTAAGCCACAGTAGATCTAACAAGCTACAATACAACAAGAAAAAACAGAGAAAGTAATTCATTCATGTACTGTACCTTGTAATGTAAGACATACAATTCCAAAATTCACATTCCCGAGTATGTATGAAGGAAGAGTGAGTGAGTGTGTGGAGGAAGAGTGTGTTTGTGGAAGAAGAGTGTGTTTAGAGGAAGTGTGTGTGGAGGAAAAGTGTGTTTGAGGTAGAAGAGTGTGTACATGGAGGATGAGTGTATGTGTGGAGGAAAGAGTGTTTATGTGGAGGAAAAATTGTGTGAAGGAAGAAAAGTGTGTTTAGAGGAAGAGTGTGTGTGTGGAGGAAGAGTGTGTCTGAGGAAGAAGAGTATGTGTATGGAGGAAGAGTGTGTTTACGGAGGAAGAGTGTGTGGAGGGAGAGTGTGTGTTTAGAGGAAGAAGAGTATGTGTGTGGAGGAAGAGTGTTGTTAAGAGGAAGAGTGTGTTGAGGAAGAAGTGTGTGTGTGGAGGAAGAGTGTGTTTGAGGAAGAAGAGTGTGTGGAGGAAAAGGGTGTGTGTGGAGAAAGAGTGTGTTTGAGGAAGAAGAGTGTGTGTGTCGTGGAAGAGTGTATTTGGAGGAAGAATGTGTTTGTAGAAGAAGAGTATATGTATTGAGGAAGAGTGTGGTTGTGGAAGAAGAGTGTGTGTGTGTGGAGGAAGAGTTTGTTTGGACATAGTGTGTTTGGGGGAAGAATATACAGTATAGTGCTGTTTTATTTCCTTCCTCTTACACATACACAGTTATTTTTAAAAACCCTTTGATGCAAATAACATCTAAAAATTCTTAATAATTCTGATTGAGTAGAATATGAAGAACTCCTGTATATCTTAACCCCTTGTCAAGACAATCATGTCTGCCTGACAATATTCAACAGGTCCAAATCAGTAAAAATAAATATTAAGTAGCCCAGTATTGAAAATGCTACCATTTACCTATTCCTTTAAAAAAATAAAGCAGTCCTTAACAAAAGTAATTCAATGAATGTTGAGTAAACTGAGAAAATTAAAAAAGAGTCAATCCTACTAAAATCAATCCAAAAGCAAATAAACACAAAAATGCTAATCATCCTCCATACCAATGTGAGATAAACACTTGCTGTGGTACCCTCTGTCAATAGTGCCTCCCCCCTGCCTGGATTAAAATATAGGTCCCATTCATCACATTGCCCAAACCTAGACGTTAGAATATAATTTCCTCAGTTTGCTGAGTGGTAAATTCACCTCTAAATGGAGAGGGTGTACACACAGCAGCCATTAATGAGGCATTAGGAATGAGCCTAGCACTATTCCACATGTGCTTCAGTGGGCTTGAAATCACATGGCTAGGTGCTACCTAGCAACCTGCTCCAGAGCAAAGACCGGCTCCTATCCAGTGTCTGCAGCTGCTAAAGAGCTCCACAAAGGAGGCTCAGTGTTGAAGAAGCAACACAAGAAGAAAAATAATATTGAATTACTTGGTTAATAATTTTATTTGAGATAACTTAGAAGGGTTATTCAACATTGCAAGTAATAACAGCCATAGATACAGGTGTTGAGTGCTATGACTTTCTTTGCTTCTTGTGTCAGTGAAAGGAGAGACTGTGACATTCCCCTGGCACTGAGCCACTACCATCCTTTAAGCTTGGCTGCTGACATTTGTTGCAAATATTCTGTACAGACTGAGCTTTACCACAGAAAATGAGAAAAAGCACCAAATGGACAGCTGTCTATCTCCCACACACAAATTTAATTCAGAGACACTAAATAACCATGAGAATACAGAGAGAACATGCAAACCTCACACACAATGTCCCTAGTTTGTTAACAAACTCGACCAGAGAGCTGTGAAGCAGTAGCTTATTGTACCACTGTGCTGTCCCTAGTGATTAATAAAAAAGTCATTTTAAACACTACGTATTGCTTAAAAGCAGAATTAGACACGCTAGTAGTTTATTACAGAGCTGTCAAGTGCCACATATGAAATATGAGACTCCTATTTGTCCTCTTAAGCCCACCCCAAAAAGCAAAAAAGTTGCACAGGGGGAGTCCCTAACCTGAAGTGAAAAGTGCAAAGTCATGTTTGACCTTGAATCTTTCTTTAAGGATATGCATTACACTTTTAAGCACAACCAACCCTTGGCAACACTGCTATCTCTTACAAGTAATTTAAAACAGCTGATACCAAAGATGTATAGATGTTAATTAAATCACTAGAGAAACCAGCAAATTCTGCATTCTGTGTGCAAGAAAACACTGCAAGAGAACACAATCAAGGGAAGTGAGCAAGCACAAGTTTTCTTTGAATCATGATAGAAATGAAATGAGAACCTAGCCCATTCAGGGCATACAGTCATGTTCTTAGTGTCCTGTTTTAACTGACAATACTGCTTGAACATCTGATCTCACAGGTACAGTACACAGGAAAACAAGTTTTTAAAATGTAAATGTTCTCTCTTGATATATGTTCTCACTTACCTTCAGGAGGGCCAGAGCAACATTGAAGATTATATTCATACCCTGGGAAGGAAAAAAGAGACAGTCAAAACAGAAGTGGTTTCAAGGAGAGTTTCAGCAAGTGGATGAACACTCTGACCCTGGGCTGTAAGGTCTGGCCTATATAACTCCCAATCTCCCACATACTGTACATGAATAACAAGTGAAAGGAAAGGTTAGAGAGGCTCTGAATTTTGTGGGGGCAACAATGCTGGAAATCCCAGTGATGTCAGTGACAGATGCATCACTTACAGTATGTAAATTATTATTATAATTATAAAGCACTCTGGGGCTGAAACTGCAAGCAAACAAAAAGTGAGAATGTCAAAGGAGAGCACACATGAACTTCTTTAAACCTATGCAGGTCCTAGTCACAAGCTAAGAGCTAAATGCTGATTCAAAATTGGGAAGATAGAAAACAGAAACATAATTCAACAAAAAAGAAAAGGCCTAGACTATTGATTTTGATGACTCTACTACACGAGAAGTTACATGGGCGTTACATGGCTTTAAAGCAGAGACCTATTGTCATGCTCAACCACACATGGAATGAAATGTGTCTGTCTATGCAAACACAACCCAGAACAGCTAAGACATAAGAACAGTCTCAAACAATAGGGAAGTTGTTAAAAGCAAATAAACATGTATACAGATGCAGCCATTCAAAAGGCACGGTACAAACCCATACTGCACGCAACTACGCACGAGCCACTGCGCCGTACAGTGGTACGTGATTGGCTGGCCAAAATGACCGACAGGGGCATTCGTGGTGCATTGGTCGGTAGTGAAAAGATTTAATAATTTAATCTCTTTACTGTGCAAATTTTAATCCGCTTAGTATTGAATATTTATATGGAATTTTACAACTAAAGGGAATTTTTAGTAGCTGAGCATAAAAAGAAGAGGAGCTTTATGCATCTGAAGGTCATAAATTATATTAATTTAGGAACATAAACACAGTATGTAAACTGTATATTGCTGATATTGGTAGTTAAAAAAAAACACACCAGTATTCCATTTCTCCCTAAACATTTTAAGCATCAAAGTCTTACATGTGGTTATTTTGGAAACGTTTTTACGTGCTCCTTCTGACCATATTACTGTATGTTTATATAATTTGTGAAAATTGATCGTTTTAACCATTTCTGCAAATACACTCGTTATCGGAGTAAATAAAAGCATACTTTTTAAATTTGATTAATAGGGAATATAATATGGAATCCAGTATCTAAAGAAACTAATAACGATATAATTATATTCATGTACTGTTGCACAAACAGTAGTATAAGACTTTTTATTGATATGTGTCCGGCTGTTTCACCACTATGCTACGTCAGTGTGTCTGTGGCGTGATAGCTTAAGTGACCGACTTATAAGCGTGAGGTCAGGTGTTCAAATCCAGCAATCACTAGTTTTCTTTTAACAAATAAACATTTCTTTGAAAAACTAAAATTGCAAATATTATGGACACTATATTGACATTTTTTATATTTCTAAATATCACAACATGTTTGAAGCTAAGTCATTTATTAATAACAATGAATAATTTCAAACTGCTACTGATATTATTACTATATTAATAAATATTATCAACACTATATTGAATTTGTTGGTCTTCCTAAATATCACAAAACACTCAAAGTTAAGTGATTAACATTTTCCATGAATACTTGCGCTCTTTATCACAGTAAAAGTAACTCATACTTCTCAGAATTTAATTATTATTTTGGAAATGTTTTTACATGCTCCTTCTGACCATATTGCTTATATACTTTGTGAGAAAAGTGATAGTTTTAACCTTTTCTGCAAATACGCTCGCTTAAACAAAAAAAAGCATAACAAAAGTAAACAAAAGCATACTTTTAGAATTTGATTAATAGGGAATATAATATGGAATCGCGTTATCTAAATAATAATAATAATTATAATTGCTTACACTTATATAGCGCTTTTCTGGACACTCCACTCAAAGCGCTTTACAGGTAATGGGGACTCCCTTCCACCACCACCAATGTGCAGCATCCACCTGGATGATGCGACGGCAGCCATAGTGCGCCAGAACGCTCACCACACATCAGCTATCAGTGGGGAGGAGAGCAGAGTAATGTAGCCAATTCATAGATGGGGATTATTAGGAGGATGCTGCACATTGGTGGTGGTGGAGGGGAGTCCCCATTACCTGTAGTGTCCAAAAAACCCTATATAAGTGTAAGCAATTATTATAATTATTATTATAACTACTGACAGCAGGAAAATTCAAATATTCTTTACTCAGCAGCTTATTAAAACAGCTCCCATGATGTTCAAACCGATTTTTTTACACAGAAGACTGTGTTCTGAATCTCTTTTTCTCATGCTTTTATTTAATGTGGCACTCTGCACCCCTGTGAATAGGGGAATGCTGTTCACAAGCCAATAGCACTTAAACCACAGCACCCACAATGCTGCAAGTAAGTGTTTTACACACTAAGCAGGTCCTCTGACATTAACAAGTCTTGCTTTGGGTTGTGAACCTCTTTTATTTTTTTAATGATTTTTCAATATGGCACCATTAGACATGCAATACACTGGGATAGGGGGGTCTTCCTCATGACTCAATTGCTTTTTAAGCACAAGATTCACAATGCTGCAACCAAGTGTTTTACACACTAGATTAAGATCACTTTATTAGCCATATACAATTTCTTGCATTAGGAATTCATCTTTTCGCATACCCCAGCTTGCTCTCCATGAGACACAGACACACAGACAGGGAGAGAAGGGGTCAGAGCGCAGGGTCAGCCATTGTATAGCGCCCCTGGAGCAGTTGGGGTTAAGGGCCTTGCTCAGGGGCCCAACAGAGTAGGATTCCTCTGCCCGCCGTGGGATTTTAGCAACCTTCCAGTCACAGGCGCAGATCCTGAGCCACAGAGCCACTGCTCCTAAGCAGGCCCTCTTATCTTTCACCGTCATGATTTCTAATGTGAATCTCTTCGGTAATGTTTTATTATTTCTGATAGATAGCTCAATTGGACAGGTACTACACTGGGATGGGGGGTGCCTCCAGTAATTTCTGGGTTTCCTGTGATTTATTTCAGTTTCACATTGGTTCTGAAAGTTAACACTTATGCAAGACATACTGTTTTTTGGGCATATTGAAACTGTTACTTAGCTTTCTTTGTGAGGGGAGAAAAGATGTACTTTTCTTTACTGTTTTCTTGATTTTCAAACATAGCTATTATGCTATGCTGTGCAGTATGGGGTGGCTGTTTACTTATCAATAGTGCCTGGAATCTAAAACCATTAGAAGGGTTACAAATAACAGGAGGCCATTCGCTCAATCAAGCTAATGTAATAGTTAATAATATATTAATCTGAGGACCTTATCCTGCTTTTTTTTTAAGAAGCCCAAGTAAAATGATCAAAAACACAGTTGGACAGATGTTGAAGTTGACCCACAACTGGCTAAAGAACTGCCCCTTGCTGTCTGTATTAAACCTCGTTCACTCAGTACTTTAAACTAAGAAGAATGCATGAAGATACTCTCACATTTTTATGAAAGCTATAGTTTTTAAAATCTTTTAAATGATGGGTGCTCCTACAGTTAAAGGACCCAAAGAGCTTCACAGCTCAAGGCCAAAGTATCCATAGATTTTGCCAAAGCTATTTAAGTCAAATAGCTTTTTAAATTCCTTTTTAGGAACATATTTATAGCAAACAAATTATGCCTAGGTACATTTTTTTATAGCAAGAAATTATGTTCTGTCTGTACAACTGAAACACATTTTGGAGTACTGTCACAATACTTTTCTGTTTAAATTATTCCAAACATTTCTGGCTCCAACATTCCAAACAACATGGTCTTTAACATCATCCCTGAAGACATGGTCTTCCCCTCTTTGTTTATTATTGGATAGAACACTGAATTGCATACATATTTTATCATCAAATTTGTCGCATCTGATTTCTATCGTTGTGATGGTTGTGCATGCATGTTATAAGGAATACAACGATTAAAAAAAGATTTGATTTATCAATAAACACTTCTGTGTCTCCTTTTTGTATTGCTGTTGGATTCCTTTTCCCTAGTTTACAGAACCAGTACTCCTGCAGATAAACCCATAGTCCTTTCACTGAACTATGCTTTGTTTCTTTCAAATCTATCACTACATATCCTGCTTGCAAACCTACCACTGTGACATTGTGCATACCATACCCTCATCAGACCAGAGTTTGCAAAATGTACATATCCAGGTATCTGAAAAAATAGCCAGGTATCTGAAAGAAAGGCTTCACCTAACAAAGCAAGGTTGTGATTGGTCAGTGGGCATGCCTAGTGTGTAAAACCCTTGGTTACAGTATAATGAGTATTATCCACGTGTAATGTCATTAGAAAGTACAATAAGTTCCTACTTTGTCTAATGATGGTATCAAAAAGTAGTCTAAGTGGTGAGAAACCTGTGCTTAATGATAATTAAGGCACTTAGAAGTCAAAGAAAATGATTTACATTGTTTAATTTTAAACACTAAGTTATGAATGCAGAAGCAGACGCAACCTCCCTCTCTCTTTGCTGCCTCCCCCTCTGATGCAACATAGACCTGCTGATCTGTTCTACATACCAGGAAGACAACAGAATATTATTTTTTCTATTCGAAACATGTGTTGTTTTTATGAAATTTGTGTATTTTAAGAAGTAAAAACCTTACAGCGTACACAGAGATTCTAAGCTGATCATGAGGAAGATAAATCACCCGTTGTTCACACATAAAAAGTGGTTATCGAAGCCTGTTTTTATAGTTTTTAAAGTCGTGCAATGTCTAAGCAGGAACACATTAATATATCTAGTTTTTAATTTATTTTTTCAGAATTAAAAATCGTTTGCCCAGCCTAATTTTAAAGACCTCTACTTGTGAAACTTTTCACAGCCTGTACATTAAACTATATACACAATACTGCTGACAGCAGGAAAATTCCTATTCTTTACTCAGCAGCTTATTAAAAACAGCACCCATGGTGTTCAAGCAGATTTTTTTTACAAAGAAGACTGACACAGGTTCGCGTTGTGAATCTGTTTTTCTAAGAAAACATGTGTCCGTCTGCCCGTGGGGGGAAGGTGGACTGTCTTTCATTGGAAGACTTGCCCTATTCTACTTTGAAAATGAAGAAGCTAAGGAAACACTTGTGAAACCGGTTTGTTTACAAAAAATGTAGACCGAAGACTCACGACTTTGTGGAGTGAAATTTGGCACAGCCAGCAGAGAGCGAGCAGACACAGGGGTGCGAAAACCGGGCAATCTCCCCAGACTGTACGCCTGTTTCAAAGTGGGTCAGCTGCACTGGTCAGAGGCTTTCCTAATCCTCGCCTGATCACTCCCCCTCGCCACGTAACCCAGCCGGGCGGTCTTCGGCCGTAGTGCCAGGCGAATGTGGAACATTATTGTAGGGCTTTCGGGCTCACACGGGTTTGAGCCCTACACCCTGCGGTACCGCTGTGGACATACAGTACGAACATGTTGTGATATTTAGAAATATAAAAATGTCAATATAATGCCTATAATATTTGCTATTTTAGTTTTCCTAAGAAATGTTTATTTTAAAAAGAAAACTCATAGCGATTGCTGGATTTGAACACCAGACCTCACGCTTATAAGTTAGTCACTTAACCTATCACGCCACCCATGTGACAAGCACTGAAACAGCAATACACATATCAATGCAAAGTTTTATACTACTGTTTGAGCTACAGTACCTGAATATAATTATATCGTTATTAATTTCTTTAGATACATGATTCCATATTATAGTCCCTATTAATCAAATTCTAAAAGTATGCTTTTGTTTACTCCAATAACGAGTGTATTCGCAGAAAAGGTTAAAACGATCAATTTTCACAAAGTATTTAAACGTACAGTAATATGGTCAGAAGGAGCACGCAAAAACGTTTCCAAAATAACCACATGTAAGACTTTGATGCTTAAAATGTTTAGGGAGAAATTGAATACTGGTGTGTATTTTTTTTTAAACTACCAAGACCAGCCATATACAGTACAGTTTACATAATATGTTTATGTTCCTAAATTAATATTGTTTATGAGCACGTAAAACGCATGGTGAATCGGAGATTCTCAAATCTTACTTATGATTGGAAACGAATACGTGATCGGATCAAAGAAATGCTGTGATGTTACTTTTTGTCAATGAAAAAATAAAGTATTTTCATTTACAAAGACGGTCACAAAGAAAGTGGACCACTGTAATACTTTGAGCTTACAGCCAGTCCAAGGTCATTCATTATTAATACTATTAGTAATATCTTCCATAAAGACTTTGATGCATAAAATATTTCTGCATAATTAAAATATTAATGATAAAGGTGGTAGGTTGTGTGCTTCTGTCCAACTGACCAATCTTGCTTTCATAAAATATACCAACTTTTGATTAAAATGCTGTAATACACAGTTTAAAATTAAAAGTCTAAAGAGTATACAACTTAAATTCTTAATTGGATAAAGACTGTCCCTCAGCAGTGATTGGGATTCGAAACCAGGTGTTTTCTGGTGATAGCTCAAATGCTATATATGAGAGATTAAGCTTTATTTTAGAGATTTTAGCTCTATCTGGCGGTTTTACAAGGTGATTCTGGATACTATTAACATAATCTAATTTGCATGCAGTATAATGCGGTATGATGTGATATGATGCATTATGATGCGACGCCCACCGCGTTGTACCGCAGCGCACCCCGCTCATTTTTAATGGCTGCATCTGTATGTGAGAACAAAACAAAGGTCAGTTTGTTTTTGAATGGCTTTGTGTACAGTACGTTGCATTACAGCAAATACTGCAATATATTTAGATCAATGGATTTAAAATGGTTGACTTCGATATTTTCCCTAGGTACTGTACAATGTGCTCCACTTGAAAACATTTATGGAATATACTGTAGTGTTAATTATTGCCTGACATCTAGATGAAGGCAGTATGAGAATTACAAAATTCCAAACTAAGTGGATTTAAAGAAGTAGTACAACGGATAAAATGAAGCTACCATTTAACTAATGTCTAATGCACTACAAGTGTCACCTATCAATCTTCTTTGGCCACTGAAAGCTTCTGTAAATTTAGCATTCATTTCAATTCAAAGTACTTTATTTATCTCCAGCGGGTTGAATAAAGTTCAAAAGACTGATGAAGGATGTGAGATGGGTCTTCAATGATGGCATAGGCCTTCCTCAGGATCTGCTGGGCATAAAGCTTTGCCAGGGGATTTAAAGTCTCAACAATGATTCTGGAGCTGAGGTTTACAACATTTTGAAGGCGATTTTTGTCTTTTTGACTGAGGGAAGTGAACCAACAGATACAACAGGCATACTGAATCATACCATGATGCAGCACAGATAGGTTGCCGCAGACAAGATTTGAAGAGTTTTGAAGTTCACTCTGAATGGCCTAATCTATACATACTGGACTCACTATGTCTGGCATTAAGGGGCCTGTTCGTTGTGGTACATGTGGGATACACTGGTGTTCAGGAGCCAGTTCTGTGTGGTACATATAGGATAATATGTGTCTGGTGTTCAGGAACCTGCTAAGTATGGCCTGTTTATTGTGATTCACACAGTCTGCAAGAAGCAGTTCTGACTATGTTAGAGTTAATTAATTCCTTGTTGTTGCTTGATTTAATTGAAAATGCAACAGAAGAGGCATTATTTTATATAGGAACAAGTAATAGGTTTATTCCATGCTGAAAAAAAGAAGAAAGAGAACACAACGTTTCAGCCGTGGAGCCTTCTTCAGGTGTGAGAGAGACAGGGCAGTAGGCAAAGGTAAAGTAGTGGGAGAACAAAGGTTGGGAGGGAGGAGGAGTGAGAGGCGGGAGCAGGGGACAGAAAGAGAGGCCAATCAAGAGGTGTGAAGTCAGAATGGGTGCAGAGAGGTGTGAAATGAAACTTCCAATGAATAGAGAAAATTTACAAGAACAGTAGTCTGTCGTTAAGAGAAGGGAGAATGTGTGATCCTAGCTGCAGAATAATTTTAGTTTCGGTGGTCTTTCTGATGTATGAGTTCGGAAAACCGTCTTTGAGAACACAGACGGAGAGATTAGAGTGGTCGTGGCCGTCAGAGGTGAAATGAGAAACAATGGGCTTGGAGAGATCTTTAATCTTCACAGCCCTGACGTGTTCTCTGAAGCGGTCTCCGAGTCTCCTTCCTGTTTCTCCAATGTAGATGGCTGGGCATTTACTGCAAGAGATACAGTAAATAAGGTTGCTGGAGGTACAAGATGCTGTCTGGGTAATCTGGAATTGTCCTGAGGGGCCTTGAATGAGTGTGTTGGTGGATGTGTACTTGCAGGTGATACAGCGAGCTCTGTTGCAAGGGAAAGTGCCTTTTTTTTTTACCATGGACATCACATCTCTTTACACCGTCATTCCCCATAATGACGGCCTTACAGCCCTCAAGCACACGCTGGAGAAACGCACAGTGCTTGATCCACCCACCCACACCCTGGTACGCCTTGCAGAATTGGTCCTCCCACTGAACGCATTCTCTTTCAATAATCTTTTTTACCAACAGGTGAGTGGAGTTGCCATGGGCACCAGAATGGGACCCAGCTATGCCAATATTTTTGTCGGCTGGGTAGAAGAACGCTTCTTCGGTTCCTACACTGGCTATGTCCCTGACCTCTACAAACGATATATTGATGACTGCGTCGGTGCTGCCACATGCTCCAACGATCAGCTTGAGTTCTTCCTGCACCATTTCACCAACTTCCACCCGTCCCTCAAATATACGGTTAACATATCTTCCACTACTCTTCCGTTTCTAGACATCAACTTCTCTATCAACTACCCCCGACTGTCCACTTCAGTTTATTACAAACCCACGGATTCACACAGCTACCTCCTGTACAGCTCATTTCACCCCAACCACACTAAAAACTCTCTTTCTTTTTCACAGTTCCTTAGGCTACGACGATTATGCAGCGACGACATTGACTTCGAGAACCAAGCCCTCGAAATATACTCCTTTTTCATCAACAGAGGATACCCCAGCAGTGTGATTGACAGGGCCCTTGCCCGAGCCAAAAACACCCCCCGGACCATCAACACGATCAGGAACTCCCGCCGTAACAACCGCATTCCTTTGGTGCTTCCTTACCACCCTAACATCCTATCCCCAGGACCTTTAAACCACAACTTTTCCATCTTACAGGATGATCCCTCCATTGGGGCCCTCTTTTCTGATCGCCCTATCATCTCATATCGCTGACCACCTAATCTGCGTAACCTCCTTGTTCACAGCTCCCTTGACCATCCTCAACAACCATCCACACCAGGCACTTTCCCTTGCAACAGAGCTCACTGTATCACCTGCAAGTACACATCCACCAACACACTCATTCAAGGCCCCTCAGGACAATTCCGGATCACCCAGACAGCATCTTGTACCTCCAGCAACCTTATTTACTGTATCTCTTGCAGTAAATGCCCAGCCATCAACATTGGAGAAACAGGAAGGAGACTCGGAGACCGCTTCAGAGAACACGTCAGGGCTGTGAAGATTAAAGATCTCTCCAAGCCCACTGTTTCTCATTTCACCTCTGACGGCCACGACCACTCTAATCTCTCCGTCTGTATTCTCAAAGACGGTTTTCCGAACTCATACATCAGAAAGACCAATGAAACTAAAATTATTCTGCAGCTAGGATCACACATTCTCCCTTCTCTTAACGACAGACTACTGTTCTTTTAAATTTTCTCCATTCATTGGAAGTTTCATTTCACACCTCTCTGCACCCATTCTGACTTCACACCTCTTGATTGGCCTCTCTTTCTGTCCCCTGCTCCCGCCTCTCCCTCCTCCTCCCTCCCAACCTTTGTTCTCCCACTGCTTTACCTTTGCCTACTGCCCTGTCTCTCTCACACCTGAAGAAGGCTCCACGGCCGAAACGTTGTGTTCTCTTTCTTCTTTTTTTCAGCATGGAATAAACCTATTACTTGTTTCCTTTGCAGCCTACGCATGCTGACGCAGCTACCCACCTGAATTATTTTATATAACTCACTAGAGGTACAGTACTACCAAAGGCTCAGAACTATGCTCACACTGCAGTTAATGCCGATTAAAATATTTTAACTGAAAATCCAAAAAGAAAATAGGATTTTCTTAGAAAATAGAGAGTTTAATTAGTTATATAATGCTCCATAGTTTAATTAATTATATAATGCTCCATTTAACCAGTTAGTCTAAGAATACAGCAAATCATCATCTGCAACAATAATTAGGTGAGTATCTATTTAGACAGCTGGGCATAACCAGAAGCAATCTGAGTGCAGTAGCTTGCTCATACATACACAGTGTTGGTCAAACTAACACATTTTGACATTCTTTGTGTCTGCTACTCACTCACCTAACAGTCAGTTACCAATGAATGACATAATTACTTACTATTTTGATACTATTCATATTCACTCAAAACATGAATAAACAAAGGACAGAATGTAAAAAATATACATAACAAACCTCATCACTCAGTTATAGAAAAATATTTGCTCACTTGTAACGAATCAATATTGTATGAAAATACCAATGAAGAGACAGGTTAATACAAAACTTGACCTTGCCTGTTCTACAGCAATTATTTGTGATTTTGGCAAATAATTTCTGTACAAATAAATGGGCCTTGTGGAGAGCATAAAACATTCATTCAAATTATGGGCAAATTAAAGACATATATATATAGACTTCATATAAATAGAAGCCAAAACAGTACATATATTTAAATATTACTATACATAAAGAACAATATATACAACACAAGCAATAGATATTGCTTCCTCATGTGTTGCATTTTTAATGCTTCTCAGTACATATAATTAAATGTAGTGCCTTGCGAAAGTATTCAGACCCTTGCAGTTTTTGTTGCTTTGACATGCAGTCATGACACTTTGAAGTAGAAAGTAATATTTGTTATATACTGTGTACAGCCTACTCCACAAAGCAAAAATAAAAACAAAGAAGTACACTGATAATTAAAAAGAAAAAAATGAAAAGGTAAGATTGCTTAATTATTAAAACCCTTTATTGAGCAAACCTAAATTAATTTAGATGCACAAAATTACCTTAACGGGTCACACAGTTAGCTAAGTGGCCTCTATCTGAGTGCAATAATAGTAGATCATGATTTCATAATAAATACACACATCTCTGCAAGGACCCTTTCAGCAAAGATTCCACCACTAAGCACAAGCTTTAAAAATAACAAAGGAATACATTTTTACAAAGACACAGATCAGATGGGTATAAAAACATATCAAAGACCCTTAATATCTCTTTGAGCATGGTGAGGTCGATCACTAAGAAATTGAAGGCACCTATACACCTGCCTATATCAGGCTATCCCTCAAAAACTGAGCAGCCATGCAAGGAGAAATCAGTGATGCCACCAGGAGGCCAAAGGTGACTTTGAATTAGTTACAGATTTATGTGGCTGAGATGGATGAAAATATCCTTGAATCAACAATATTTTAATCACTCAACAATGAATGTTTGTATGTACAGTAACTAAGAAAAACACATTCACATCCCACAAGGGGCTCGCAACAAAGCAGCTAAGTGATACTGCAAATATTTAACAAAAGGTTTTGTGATCAAATCAGACACAATTGAAACATTTTGGTTTAAATGCAAAGCAATACATCACATGCCAACCCAACAAAATGCATCACTCAATCAACTATGATTGAACCATCCTTATTGTAAAGCATGGTGGTGCAAGCATTATGTTATGGTTTAGGATCTCATCAGCTGATATTGGGAAATTGGTCAAACAAGCTGGAACATAGTTGGAGTAAATGGCAAATTGTAGAAGAAAACCTTCCCTAAACCTAAAACTGGACACCTTTTCATCTTTCAGGACAGAGATTCAAAGAACAAGGCCAAATCTACTCTGGAGTGGTCAAGTTATAAAAAAGTGAATGTCCTCGAGTGGCCCTGTCAAAGTCCTGACTTCAATCCTACTGAAAATCCATGGAAAGTCTTGAAAACCTCTTTCCATCAATCAAATTTGCCAAAAGGGACAGACAAAAATTGTTTCAAAACCACTATGCAAAGTTGATCATGACTTACCCAAAAAGACTGCAATTGCTGTTGAAGCAGCTTCCACCCAATTGTTATGTTCACTGGTCTTTTAAGACATGCAGAGCTTAGACAACCCCCTTTAATAAATCTGATCACATGGTCTGACTGATCACCTGTCAGGTGGTTGAGGAGTCTGTGTGCTTCCTTCTAAATTATGTTTTTCTCCCTTTGAATATTGTCAACAAGAACAGACAGCCAATACCAAGAAAGCCTGCTGAACTCTCTCAATAAGCCACATGCCTTATTTACATGAAGAATGTAAATATGCCCTTCCAGCATTGAATGATTTACTGTTCACACTCCACACTATGCGTTAACAGTTACCATTTTTTAAAGTCAGTATTATTTTTTTCACTTAAAATGTTTTAGCATATCTTAGTATTAATCAATAAATATTTGAAAGTATTGTGCTCTCAGCCAAGAAATCAGCTACAATTTAAAAATGACACCACCATAAGAAAATAAAAAATATTCAGTGATCCCAATAAAAAACGGACATAAAATGTTGTTCACAAGCACTTTAGAATATTAACCTTTTCAGGCCTCAGTCAAACCTGGTCTGATATGTCTTAAGTGACGTGGTTCTGAGCCAAAAACATGTATAACATTGACAGAAGGTTGATATTCCAGACACAAGAGGGAGCCATTTCACCACATGTAACATGCAGATAAAAAATGTACTCAGAAACTCATCACAAATAAGATTAGAGGTTGCCACATCCCACAACATGAAAATAGACTTGTATTTTGATCTAGAGGTTGATCTAGTGGACATTAACACCAATATTGTATCATGACAATAAAATATTGATAACTGTTCACTTCACTTCATTTTTATTCTTATATATTACCTTTCAATCCAGTGCATTCTCAAGGCACTTTAGATAAATTATACACGTAAAAAAGTACAAGTTTGGAAAGTCCCTATGAAAGCAAGGTGGGGAATGAGATTAAAAGAAATTTTGTTTACATTATTTAAATTGTTTGCACACTCTATATGAGTCTATATTCTAGTCAAGAGGTAGAAAGATACTTGTGACTTTTACACGCCATTTTATTGAAAATCTTTGTTTCAGCTAATGCTTAATAATTCAGCTGATCTTCAGCACCTCAATTGATTAATCAATTAAGGATCAAACCAGTAATTCATGTACTGTAAAGTTCAAAGTGCTTTAACTGCTTGTACTAGAAATCCAAGTAGTGGCATAACTATAAACTACCAAGCTGGCTCTCATACTGATGGCCCTGTCAGTGTATCTGTTACGTCTTCTTGGGAACTGATGAGTTCCTACAGGAGAACCATCTGTTTCATCATTGGAAGGCAAAGACAGCGAGTGTGGCTTTTCCTTTGCCTAACGTATCCCTTGAGAACTGAAAAGCAACGGAAACATTCACAAAAGGTACCTTATTTTTAATAGTTTTATAATGTAAGTTTTTTTTTCAGTATCAGCTTCACATCAAGCAGATATTTATTTTAAATATCCCATCTAGATTTAAACAACAAGACCTAGGACAATCCACAGCAGAGTCTAAGCTAGGAAGCTGTTTGCCTATGTATTGAACTTATTAATTGCTTATTCTCACTGATAGCAGAAGGATGTAAAAACAAGTGTGTAGAATTGAGTAAAAAAATATTTTTAGTGAATTTGGCCTTACATATTATTTTGTCTTGCAGAGATTCTTAAAAAATGTGAGTTTTTGTAATTGTGATGAGATAAGTTTTCTTACCTATTGTAAATTGGTATAGAAAGGTATTAATTGGTGTCAAGACAGTGGAAAGCAAATGGCAAACAGAATTTATTGTAATTCTTCAAAATTACCATGTAATATATCTTTTACTTGGCCAAACTATTGCTAATATAAAGCGCCTAAAATGCTAAACTTCAAAATCCAGGCCATATTCAGATGGGGAAAGTGGTGATGAATGATGCATAGCTCAGTGTCAGATGATCACAATGCTCTTGCATTTTCTCCTGACACCCTTGAGCAGCACAGACACAGGCTCTTTCCAGAAAGGCACAAAGAGCAACAGTGATGATGTATTGTTTCATTTAAACTATACTTAGCTTTGCTGGGTTTCTGGCTTTCGGAGCATGACCTACAATGCAGAAAGTTCTTTTGAATTAAAGGCTTCGAAGGACTTTGCAAAGCCAGCCTTCATGCCAATAATGGAGCCCTGGGGAGCTCTGTGAAATAAACACTGCACAAATGAGACGCGTGGAAGTAATGTAACAGTGCAGAGAAACAGAAGCCTCTCTCTCAAACACCAATCTTTAACTGTCAAAAAACTTTTTAAAAACAGAAATTAAGCCAACTCAATGGTTTCACAGTAGATAACTTTAATATGTTAGCCATGACAAACAGATAACAGAGGGATAAGGATATAGTTTTTTTCTTAAATTTTTAAGAAAACATTTTAAACAAACAAAAATGTTTAACCTAATAATCTTATTAAAGACATTTCTGCAAAAAACATCCACTGTAATGCAGCCACTCAGAATCCTCGAAGTGTAATGCGAAGGACCACAAGACACATGACATGGCACATTGAAATGTACGCCAAACACCTTTTTATTAAGTCCAGAACTGCACTGAACCACCAGTGCCTCACATTAACAAGATTACAGTATTTGTCTTTTTAAAGCCGCTATTAATTGTATATATTACAATGAAAACCTAATATAAATATTTTTAATCACAGTTTATACACAATTACTAATAATTCTGAATACTGTATTTAATGAAAAAAATGAAAATGTCTCTGTTAATTGGAGTTATGGTAGAGTATGACTAGAATAGGAAAGCACTAATGGGTTAAAAACCTATAGTATCCCACTGTATATAGACTATATCATACTGCCATTGATTTATTTACTGCTTGGTACTGTTTGGTTACCTGTGGATATCACTTAATGGCTGGCTGGAATGAAGCTGTCTGAAATAATGCAATGTTTGAGGGCATGTCCCATGAGGACATTCTGTTCTGTAAGCCGCTAGCAACAAGAACTACAGGAAAATACATATTTCCGCTTCTGAATGAATTTATCAAAGAGAATGACATCGACTGGAAAAAATGTGTCGCAGTTTGTACAGTTTGTACAGACGGTGCTAGAGCGATGACAAGCTGACACAGCGGTGTAGTTGCACGAATTAGAGAGGTTGCTCCAGATGTGAAGTGGATGCACTGCAGCATCCACTGCGAGGTCTTGGCAGTTAAGAAAATAGAGGTTTTAAAATCTGTGTTAGACTCTGCTGTCAAAGTTGTGAATTGCATCAAGGTGTGACCAATGAATTCACGTATGTTCAGTGTGCTTTGTAATGTGGCTGGTAAAATTAGCATACCTGGCTGAAATATTGTCATGTTTCAAGTGATGTCTCTGCTTTCCCAACCTTGTGCACACATATGGTGTGGCACTCGGTGCTGTTGTTTGTGATGTGATTGCAGTGCACCTCTTGTCATTGGAAGAACAGTTCCCAGAGTAATTTCCAGTTGAGGCCACACCAGAGTGGATCAGGAACCCCTTTACTGTTGATGTCTAAGGAATACCCAAGGATCTGACCTGTGCTGAACAAGAGAAGTTGCTTGAGTTATCATCTGATGCAACTGATGTCAGAATTGAAACAACAGTCACTGTTGGATTTCTGGATCCAAAGACAGAGTGAATACCCAGCCCTCTCATTAAAGGCTGTGCAGGTTTTGATGGCTTTTTGCTACTACCTACTTTTGTGAGACAGGCTTCTCTGCTCTCACTGCAATCAAGACAAAGTATCACAACAAAATGGATGCTGAGCAAGAACTGCGTTTGAAGGTCACTGCCCTTCAAATGTCCCTGCCATTGCAAGGCTTTGCTTGACTAAAAAGGCTCACCCCTCTCATTGAAATGGTAAGTGCTCAGTGCCATTTTTATTGCATGTGAGTGTGTGTGCGCATGCTCATGTTGGTCATTGAGCTTTTCTATGGTTCCTATGAGAAGATGACTTGTAGCTGGTACTTGGATGGTTTGGTTTGATCAGGGTTGGTACTTGGTCCAAAATGTTTGAGAACCACTGGTCTACTCAATTGCCTGATTGAAATTGAGAGGGTCTGCTTTTTGAAGATGAGTCTTGTGCGAGTTGCCTGGGTTGCATTGGTTGTCCAGGATAACACTGGGACACAATCTGCTCCCTGCCTTGGTGTAACAATAGGCCTATTATTTCAGGCGCTTTCCTGTCAGTAACACACTTTGGTTAGTCAGTGAAAATGAAAGGGAAAGGGAACTTTACCAAACGATTGTGTTTTCTTAAAAAAAGATTGACAGATGCAGCTATTCAAAATGTGTGGTAAAACCCCGTAACGCGCAATATTATCTGCAGTTTAGCGCGTTATACCGCAGTATGTGATTGGGTGGCCAAAATGACCGACAGGCTGCACTCGTGGTGCATTGGTTGTTAGTGAAACGATTGCTTCATTTAATCTCTTTACTGTGCATGTTTAAATCCGCTTAATATTGAATACTAATATGGAATTTTACAACTAAAGGGAAATTTTAGTATCTGAAAATGAAAAGAAGAGGAGCATAACATATGTGAAGGTCATAAATGATATTAATTTAGGAATGTAAACATATTATGTAAACTGTATATGAGTTGGAATTGGTAGTTTAAATAAAAAATACACACCAGTAATCTATTTTCTTCATAAACATTTTAAGCATCAAAGTCTTTCATTCGGTTACATACTGTGGTTATTTTTACATGCTCCTTCTGACTAAAAAGTACTAATATTTAAACCTTTTCTATGAATACTTATTCATAGAAACAATCGCAGTAAAAAATGCATACTTTTTAGAATTTGATAAATAGGTAATATGATATGGAATCACGTATCTAAAGAAATTAATAACCCAGCTCTCTCTATGACTTTTCCTTTAACAAATAAATTTCTTTGAAAAATGAAAATAGTAAATATTATCGACACTATAATTTGTTTGTATTTCTAAATATCACAACATGTTCAAAGTTAAGTGATCTATTAATAACAACTAATAATTTCAAACTGCTTTTATTTTAAAATTGTATTTTGGGGTGATTTGTCACTGTTTTCACAAACTTATTCAACGTCTATTTATGAGACAGGGCGTTCTAGACCATATAATCTATTGCACAGAGAGAATGGATTGGCAAGTCTTGGCAGTCTTGCTTCGCTGACATGTCCACCTTGTCAGGACCACTTAGTGACTGTGGGTCAACTGCAGATAGTACTGTATGTCCTAACTTTTCCCTTATCCCTGGCATCACTGCAAGCTTGCATAGGCCAGGCAAAAGATTTTTATAATTAAAAAAAATAAAAAATAAGATACAATGACGTGTTCCAGCTTAACTTAGACATTGCATGACTTTAAAAGCTATAAAAAAAAGGTTTAAATGGTTAATAACTACTATTTAGAATCTTTATGTACGCTGTAAGATTTCTGCTTTTTAACTAAACATTTAAAATACTTGACTTTCATAAATGCAACACACATTTCATACAGAAAAAATCACATTCACTTCTCTTCCTGTTATGTAGGACAGATCAGCAGGTCTTTTTTTCCCCAATCAGAGGCTCTGAAAACAGCTTTTTGCATGTTGTTTTTTAATAAATACAACACAAGTACCAGACTTCTCAGTGGCTTTCAAAATTAAATTATGCATGCAAATCTGTGGACTAGAAAGATAACTAAGCTATACATCCATTTCTAATGGTGGCGAAGTGGTTAGCATTGCTATCTTGCAGCACTGGGGCCCTAGATTCACTTTCTGCTGTCCTGTGTGTGTGGAGTTTGAATGTTCTCCCTGGGTTCCGTAGGTTTTCTCCAAATGTGTGATATGATTTCCTCTCGCAGTCCAAAACATACTGGTAGGTTAATTGGCTTATGGGAAACCTGGCCCTGGTGTGTTTGTGTCTGTTTGTCTGTCCTGTGATGGACTGGTGCTATGTTCCCGGGTGTATTCTGCCTTGTGTCCGTTGCTTGCTCAGATAAGCTCTAAATCCTCTATACTGGATAAAGAGATTTGAAAATTGATGGAAGTAAAGGCACTCTGTGGATGGAACTATACACAGTGTTAGAAACCCACCCTCAGCATCTCACTGAGGATAAATTATTTTATAGTGCTAGCTTAAGGAAACAGCCATTCCACCTCTCTTGCACATCAGTATCTATTCATAGTTAGTTATTTAAACAAATTGCCTCCAAATACAAATTTCTTAAGATGCCTAACCCTTTTAGGAAGTGTTCTTGTTATCAGTGTAGTCCTCAACATTCCCAAAATTATCTTTTTCCTACCTACTGTACATCTCTAGTCTTACATCCTGCAATAACTCAACCAACACTTAAATCCTTGAAAACTGCTTGTGTTAATTTGTTTAAATCACAAATATCATATGTAAATACTGGCCATGTAGTACTCTGCATTGCGGAATTTCATACTGATTTAGTTTCTTTAAAAGGGAACTAGAGAAATCAAGAAAGGCTTTTTTTTTCTAGAATTAATAAATGCATGCCCTGTTCACTGGTATAATTAAATTAAATCTCCAATATGTTCAGAATTTGACAGCCAAAATCCTGATCGGGTTCCATTCCGCCTGTCTTCAAGTCCTTGCACTGGCTTCCTATCAGGTTTATTATCTGTCTACTCCCCACCTTGCAGCCTTTGTCCATCTGACTCTGGTCTTCTAGCTGTCCTCAAGAACATCTACATTCTGTGGGTGACAGGGCCTTCTCTAGCTGCACCCCAGAGCTCTGGATTTGTATCCCCACTGATATCAGAGTCACCTAGCCCCGAGTGCATTTAAATCTAAACTCAAAATCTTTCTTTTCAGAAGACTTATTTAGTGTCTGTATCTGCTTCATTTTCTAATTTCAGTTTTTTATTATTGTTATAGAGAAACATGATTACATTTTCCCTGGTTCAGAAAAAAAATACCTAAAGTACACTATTGATCACCGAATTATTGCAGTTGACATGATTTCTTTCATTCACCCTTTCCTGAACATCTAAGATAAGCAGAGATAGTGTTGTCTCTGGTGCGATTTTTTGCAGCTGAAATTTCACTGTTTAAATGAATAAGAAATTAGACTGCTCATAAATCTAAATCACTTATTCTACATAAACACAGCATAATTGAAACTGATTTGAGATGTTAAAAAGGATTTATTTTTTTTATGTGTATTTGCTTTGTTTGTCGAGATTTTAACTTTATATTTAGGCTCAGATTTGAACTACAAATCTTACACTAATTACTAGCAGTAAATACTGATGTTTTGCTCCCCCTAACTACAAAAATATATTTGTATTGTAGTTGGGATTATTTTTTTGCACGTGCGATTCGGACACGGAACAGTTAAAGATGGCGACAAGTCAGGCACCCAGAACCCAAATAGGAGTAGCTTAACCGACATACATAGTTGTGTAATTGACAGCTTCGAAACTCGGCCCCAAAGTCATGTGACTGATTTTTCGCCCTGTTTTGTTGGTTCAATGCAGGGATCACAAGCACCCACCGTTAACTGGGATGTGTAGTTTTTAATTCAGTTTGAATTATAACTGTACGTACTATCTTCGTATTTGTCCAGGGGTTTAAAAGAGGGTGTGCCAAAAATTCTCAGTGCCGTCATCTCCGCTTTAAAGGTACCTCCCTTGTGGAAGAATTTGACCTCGAATGTTTGCCCAGCGTACTTACAGGTTTCCAGCAAGTCACAGGAGTTGCTGCTTCAACAATACATTTATTTAATGATTTATTTAGTCTTTCCCTTGCTCAGTCCACAGTTCCCTCCAGCTTTAAGAAAACCACCATTGTTCCTGCTCCTAAGAAACCTAGAGTTAGTTAATCAATCAATTTTCACAAAGTATATAAACATACAGTAATATGGTCAGAAGGAGCACGTAAAAACGTTTCCGAAATAACCACATGTAAGACTTTGATGCTTAAAATGTTTAGGGAGAAATGGAATACTGGTGTGTATTTTTTTCTTTAAACTACCAAGACC